>NW_014333612.1:42911-59883 GCF_000341935.2 Cephus cinctus | reverse complement strand
GGGGGGGGGGGGATCTTCAATGCGAGTGAGAGACGAAGAGAAGTAAGAAAAAAAAATAAAGAATGCAGGACGAAAAAAGAAAAAGGAAAAAAGAAAAAAGAAAATGTCGAAGCGGAAGGAAGAGACGACGGAACGAAGAGAGTGTCTCATTGAAAGGCCAGACACGTAGGCGCTCTGGCCATACGTGTGGAGCTTCCGACAATGGCGTTCGGTACGAGCCTCCTATTTTCAGTGAGGAGGCTGCGATTCTTCGGATTGCATACTCTGGACCGAGAGGATCGCGGATGTCCTATTGGGTTGGAATAGACGGATGCTCCTGTAGCCGCGCAGTGTATATGGGCCAGGAGCGTGTTACGCGGTCGGCGCGAGGTGGGAGGCAGGAATACGTCCACCCGGTATATGTAGTCTCGACAGCTGATTCGTTTTGACGTCAGGGAAGAGTTTTCGTCGGTAAAACAGTTTTTCGTCCTGACGATATTTACTAAGGCGGAAACCCCGGCGTAAAGGTAGCATAGGGTATAGTTGTAGTAATTTGCTCCAGGTACAGGAGCGATCGTAATCCTTTTGACCCGAGTTTGCGCTACCGGGTGTGTATCCTTGTACGGGAGTAGATTGGGCCATAAGGCTACTCGCCGCGAGCTGCGCCCATTGTACCGGGTAGTTGGTTAGGTTGCCGAAACTTTGCCAATTAGCACGGGACACGAATGACCGGGGCTTAATGATTGCGCCTGTCAATGGCGTCGCTCAGGTGGGTTCGTACAATGATTCTAGTCCGCGATCGGGATCGTTAGTACGTCTGGCTGACTTTGTTGGTTATGTCGGGCGTCTCACACGTAGTACTACGCGTCCGCGTCCGAACGAGCTCGGCGAACTTCGGAGTTTGCTCGCATCGCGGCGCCACCGGCGCAACTGGACCGGCACTGCTTCCAGCTTCCAGCTTCCAGTTTGCCAGTTTCTCGGTATGAGCTTTACGCTTCGCTCCAGTAATCCAGAAACGCTCTCGCAACTCCGCGATACACGAGCGAAGAGGAACGGCCGATTTGTGCCAAACGGATAAGGGGCTTTTCACGTCGATTCGAAAAGCTCACACTGTGTCCAGCGGAGTTCGATACCCGGATGGGTTAGCGGCAGCGGCAGGTCGCGGGGGGCGCTTTTCTCTTGAACGAGAGAAATCCGAGAACGACTGTTGTATTACGCTCGACCAATCATACGCCTGGAATGCGCGCAGATGGGTTCTTTGTCGTGATTTTATTTATTTATTTTTTTTTTCAAAGGAGGTCGCGAAAAATTGGCGAAATTGGCAAAAGGGAGTTTCGTGGTCGCGTGCTGCTGATAAAACGCCTGCGGTATAGGGGTGGAATCCTCTATCGCAGTTTTACCCTGTAATTTGTCTCCTCTATCGAGCTGAAGAATTTAAGAGGCAGACGCTGCGAGGGTGGATCACCCCTCCCCGTCCTGCCCCCTCCTGCCCCCTCCTGCCCCCTCCTGCCGGCCCTCTCAGACAGCCTTTGTTAAACTTCACCCTGGCCGAGTCGAGACTGAGGAATGTTGCCGCGAATGGCGCGCATTAATTGTCCATTGTTTTCGCGGCGTTCCAGAATGCGCGACGCTCCCCGCTAGGCGGGACATGCGGATCCTGTGGCATCCGACGTTCATTTCGACGGCGCACCGAGACTCCCACGTCTACGTTCACGGCGACGCCGTCGTCGCGACGTCGTAATAAAGCGAGAGCACCAGGACTGCATTGGGTATCCGGTGACCGGGTTGAAGTCGAAAAGAAAAAAAAAAAAAGGAAAAAAAAAAGTAGGATCTAGGATTCGAACGTAGGTGGAAATTGAAAATATTCTGCATAGCTTCGTCTCTCTCTTTATCGTTTTTCCCGGGAACAAAAATTTGGTCCATTTTTGTGTATCGCCTTGTCGACGGTTCGACCCACCGACCACTGTGCCCGATCTCCGAATCGCGAAAGGCATTAATTATTTAACGTCCCTTACAGCTCGACGTGATTTCTAAGGGTCACGTAATTTATATTTTTTTTTTTTCATTTTTTTCCGAATTCCCACATTTGGCCGATTATCGGCAGGACAAAATTGTCACGGACCTACCTCACGCAGGCTGAGTCAAATTACGAGGGGTGCTGCCGTCGGATCTTCTATTCGAGACGGTACCCGTAATCGCAGGATTAAATTTTCCTTTTTTTTTTTTATCTTGATTCACAAAAACCCGTGTCGACAAATTGTGAAAATCGGAGTACAAACCGACTGAAAGTCGAAGGGCAACGTTGGACTAGGTCAGTGACGCAGATATCATATCGCTCGAGCGCATCTTCGGCACTCGAAACTCGACGTAAGGTCCAAACGGTAGGGTTGCGAGACCTAACCTACGCGGAGGCTGCATCCGGCGGCGAGATGCGAGAGAGCACAGCATCCGCGGGACGTGCGGAGAGAGGTAGGCGTGGCACTCCGGTTGGCCCGTTGGATGCTCGCGCGTGCACGTTGGACACGTTGGAGAGTGACGGGACAGGGGGAGTCGGAGGGTGTCCGAGGGTCGCGAGGGGGCGGCGAGCTTCGGCGCTCGCGAGCGAGAGGGCTCGCAGAAGAGAGACGGAAATAGGGGATGGCATTCAGTCACCGCCCGATGTTCGGCGCGCACGGTTTCCGCGAGGGTCGCTCGTATTCGCGTGCCAAAAGGAATTAACTCGTTCGCGCAGATCGCGAGTGGCCTCGTCAATCGGAATGACGCCCTCCTGTCCGGAGGCTCTCGGGAAGCAGCCAAGCTAGTCGGGAGGCAACTGCGTCAACTTGACAGCCGATGCGCCTGGCTGCGGTGTGCACGGGACTTCACTTTTTTCTTCTCCTTTACGCTTGTAATCTTAAAGGAACGAGACGGAAGGAGGAAAGGAGATGGAAAGGAAAAATGGACAAATTTTAAGTGAGTGACGCGAGTGGGCTGTGAAATTAACTTTTTTTTTTTGTTTACTGTGTCTCGCGCCTCGCGTTACGGTGAATCGACCTTTTTTCTTTTCTATCTTTTTTTTCCTTCTATGCGCCGGATTCTTCGCGACGGGGATGCTCGTCGCGTTCTTCGCGTCTTTCTTCGATAGTTCTTCTATGGCGAACCGGTTGTTTGCCGTTGCGGGCTAAATCGAAAAGTCGGGTGGTATCGATTACGTGATTTGGAGTGATTGTCGAGAGTATTTCGGCTCTGCGTGCAATAGAGATACATATGTACGTCGTGACTGAAGTATGTGAAGCGCGAATGAACTGACGAGCCGAACCCACGCAGGAAGGGGAAGCGTTTTCAAAAGGGAGCCGTTTGCTTCAGTGAGTGAGTAAAAGTTGTTTTTTTTTTTTCTTCAGAGGTTTTTGGCATGCATTGTGATCGGTGATGTTTTTTTTTTTTTTTTTTCATTGAAAATCGATCGAGACGATCGATCACTTTTTTTTTTTTATTAGGAACCCGATAGGCGATCTCTTTACTTGCGATTTATTATATACGTAAGTTTCACGTGGAACTTTGACGTTTTCGACGTTTCATCCCGACGTTGGAGTTTGATCGGTGATTTTTGAAATGTTAATTTTACGTCGGCCCGAGGTATAGTTTCGGTCGAAATTTTTTTTTTTTTCTTTTTCACTCTGCACGTTGACGAATCGTTATCGTCGAGCTTCGAAGAGAGAGTTTCTCCGGTGGCTGAGTAAAAGTTAAAAAAAAAATTGTATAATTAAGAAAGAAGTGGCTCGAGATAAATTTGAGATTTGAATTTGCGACTATTACTCTTTTATCTCCCCGTGACCGTAATCGCCATGACGGACGACTCGGATCCGCGGTAATGTAAAAGCCAAGACGGATGCGTTTTAACGGGTGGAATTTTTCATAGAGAATATTGGAACGTTTTTTTTTTCGGAATTTTGTCGCAGCGTGACGCAACTGTTGTCGCGTTAGAATTTGCGCCGCTTTTAATTGTCGCCGATCGAGATATCGAAGGAGGAACTTTTCGCAGCTGGATTATCGAGGGTTTCGTCCGTGAGAAATAATCTCGCCACGGGGTATATTACTTGGGGATTGTCATTATTTAAAGTTTTTCTTCTTTCCTCTTATCTCTCCGTCTCGCTTCGACGCGGAGTGCTCTGCGAAATTCTACAATCGTTTCGTCTCCCTTCTAAATCTCGTAAAATCGTCCTGGGAATCGCCCTATATTGCGAAATAAGAAGCAAAAGCTTTACGAGAAATTCATTTTCATGGCGATTTAGCTGCGGACGGGAAGACCGCCGGCTGACTTAAACCTCATCGCACTACTTACTCACTGACTTGCCATTTGCAAGACAGAGAACGACATATGTACACGTATATGCGTAGTACGATAGGAACGAAAAAGCGAGAGAGATAGAGAAAGAATTATTTACGTTTATATATAAGTTAATTACTGAAATAATAAAAAATGTGTAAATTCATAAAACTGCGACAGGCGACCCTCGTGAAGGCACGAGCGCCGCGATACAGGACTTTTCCAAGCTGATGGAAAATTTTGAATTTTCCAATAAAACTCCGGAAACTTGGCAAAGTCCACCGGAAGTGGATCTTGCCGAATAGAGCCGGCAGAGCTGATTCCTCGTTCGGCTTGTATAGGTCGGAAGAGTGCGGTTGCAAGAAGGACAAAGAGGGACGTAGAGGGTATGCGATACGTACCGACGGCGTAAGGGTTGAGATAATGGGAGGCAAAGATGGGAAACCAGGAGGAATCTCAAGAACGAAAAGGAAGATCGTATGGAAAGACTGTGAAAAAGAAAAAAAAAAATGTGGAAAAATCATTGTCGAACATTTTGCGTAATTTCAATGTATTCCAAGTGAAGCCCAATGCGCCAGGGAAGACTTCTACCGTGATGAAAATGAAGCGATTTCCTTTTTTCTTCCCACCCTGTACTGTCCTCTGGTCGGCTGCTCCACGTACGCGAAGACCTATGAAATTGTCATTGCAAGCGTGCAATTAGGCGATTTGATAATTAAGACTAATTGGGTTAAGAAGGGTGGGAGATGGAGCAGCGATAGGGGGAGGGGAGGGGGGGGGGCGTGCGTGGGCGCGCGTGTGTTTGCTCGGCTCCTAAGTGCCAGCAGCGGGTCTTAATTCAATTTCACCTTTACTCGCCCGCTTTTACATTGCAGCGTAATTTTCATTACTCACTTGCAGCTCGCATTCTCCGCCCCGATAGCGCGGACCAATTTTATTCTGTTTATTACGTAAACCGGGTTTCGCGCCGTTTCCACCGCATTATGCATGCTCACTTCCATTAGGCTTTCTTGACGCACGTGATTGTGCAATATCGAACGTACAGTCGCGCGCCATCCATCCCTCTCTCCTGGCTTGGTCGTCTTGACCTTGAAACAAGAATTATAATAATCGCATTCTATATCGCCGGGAGACGTGCCTGTAAAAAAAAACTTGTTACGTATACGCCAGAGATCTTTATTTTCGCCCCGATCTCCCCTCGCGTCGTTCTTACGACTTTAGCTTATAAACTTTTTTTTCTTCCATCTTCTCCCCCTATTGCTGATGGAACGAACCCTTAACGACGTCATAGGGGCTATTTACTAGAAATGGAAAAAAAAAAAAATGTATCGAGCAAATCAACAACGTGGACGTTTCTTCTCTTTGGCTTTCTTATCGTCGTCCGGATGACTGTTGGATTATACATATGTATATAGGCACGTTGCGCTTAGCCTCGGATATACATGTATCGTGCTCGTCAATAAATTAGTCGAACAGGTTAGTGTAGTTTTGAGAGGGGATGCACTTGTTGCTCGGAGTGATACTAATCCATCGTGCCCTAATGAAGTTAATTTGCACGGACTATAGCCCGCAGTGGCAATGCTCCTCCGGAGCCCATTCGTTAGGCGTGTGCCTTGGCGAACCAGTGAACTTTAGCAGGGAAACCTCGAATCCACGAAGGCGTCTCGTAGCTGCGGGACGGAAATTACATTTAGGTAGTCCGGCCGATTATTTTCACCGAAACAGTAGCGCCTACCCTTTGAACCCTTGGGCGATGCTCGTTAACGAGTGCGCCCCCCTGGAGTGTCCCTGCAGGACGACGTATGGTTACGGGCAAATAAATCAATGCTCGTCTTTACTTTTTTTTCTTTCCCAAGGTAATTTATTATGTTTACGCGAAAAAATTTTTATCACGGAAAAATTCTTGCAGGCCACTCTTATCTCGGGCAATCGGATTCGTTCGCGTTATCGGCGATTTTTTAATAATTTTTTTTGCTCCCTTCTCTCGCTTGCTACAGGATATCACATAACTTGCGATTCTTCGGCGAAATTCTTGGACTTTCGCTAGTCTGCCGAGACCGGCGAAGTTCTGCTTGATTAACGCGCGAGAAATTTGGAGGATCCTCGCGCTCCTGTAAGAGATCGGTCCATCCTTTCGGTGTGCGTCGCTACGTAATATCGGGGTAGAAGGGGGAGAGGGAGGTTGAAGTAAATTTAATTATGCGATTTAGAAATATATATACGTATATTTGCGATTCTCATTGGCGAGCTTTAGGGGCGTATATATATATATATATGTGTGTGTGTGTGTGTGTGTATGCTACGTAGTGCTTTGCTCCATTAAAGGATTCTCTCTCGAAGTCCTAGTGGCGCTGAACTACTAAAGTTGGCAGCTGAGGCTCGAGAGATGAGAGAGAGAGAGAGAGAGAGAGAGAGAGATGCTCTCAAGGGGTTGAGAGTTGTTTGGCTTAATTAATGGGCATTAATTAGGGAAGAATTCCAAAGTACGAAACGAAGGCTCGAAATCGTTGGAGGAAATTTTTGTTTTTGGCGATTGGAAGATTTCTACAGTGAAAGAAAAAAAAAGGATGTTAGGATCGAAGGATTTTATAATCTTCGGTTCATTTTTCTTCTCGCGAAGATTCTCGCGTCGCGCTCTCGATCCTGACCCTTTCAGTCTCCGTTTTCGAGGCTCGTTCGATGGCCGTGAAATTGACGTCGCAAAAATAAGATCGATTGATAATTAATTATATATATTTTTTTTGCAAATTCAACTTTCGCCAAGGCGAGTGACACCTTTGATACGTCAATGCGTCAGAGATTCTCTATTGTCTCGTAACTCAAAGTCACGATAAACATGGCGGTTCGTTCACGCGAATCGGAACACGCCCGAAGCTACTTCGAGCTTCGATGCATTTTGCGGTCTATATCTATATATATATATATACACGCGCTGGGTATAAAGGGTCTGCAACGACGTCACAGGGAGAGAGAGAGAGAGAGAGAGAGAGAGTGAATGCTCTTTCGTCCTCGGCAAAGATAATAATCGACGTCGAACCTGACGCTGACGACCTCAGCGACGTCAACGGGATCCTCGGAGTATTTGCCGTCGAGTAAGCCGCGAATAAACGTGATCAGAGATCGAGGACACGTGAGCGATCGATGCTGGGCGCTGGGAAGATAAAGCAAGGGGAGCAGTGAGAGAAGAAAAAATGTCAAAGGAAAAATTTGAAAAATATTTAAAAAAAAAAGTTTTTTCCCTCTCGGATGGATTTTTTTCGGGGAAAGTAATTTCCGGCGATTAATGCGTATCCGCCTTCAGCCGAAACGGAGGCAGTGATAAGCCGAAGGTGCGTGATGCATTATGCGTCCCTTCTGGTGGCGATTCCGAGTGCGCTTACCCCGGGCTCTGCGGGGGCTTTTACCTTTGGTGGAGAATTTTGGAAAGGAACGGGAAACGGGGGGGGAGGCTTATACGTCATAAAATTACTCGGGGATATACTTGCCCGTAGAAACAAGGCAATATTTCGCAGTGGGAGTCAGCTCTGGCTCAACGTAACCAGACCAAAACGCTGCGGGGAAGCCAGTCGCCCGGGTCAGGCGGGATTTATCGCTCTGCAGTTCTTGCCGAGACTGAAAATTCGCCCGGCATCGGGAACATTGCCATTTTCGAGTCGATCCCGCGTCCTTCGTCCTTGTCGCTGTGAAATCTGCTTCGAACGTGACGTTATTTTCTTTTTCTCTTAGCTTCGCCCTCCCGTATGCCTGGAATCCTCGATCAACCTTCTTCTTTGCGACTTTCACGTGAATCGTGGGGGCTGCCTTTGAAAATTGCGAAGGGGTGTGTAATTTGAATGTTTTTTTTTTTTTTTTTTCTTTCGTAAACCACGCGTCGATGGATATCCATTTGTCCGTAAAATGACCTCGTCCCTCCCCCCAAAAGGACATAAGTCTCTGGTCGCTCTTCGTTCATCTGCCTCTGGCCTTTTTTTTTTTTTTTTTAAAAATCCACTCGACCTCCTACGTTACTTAGGTACCAGACGCGAAAGAAGCGGCTGAGAGTCTCGGAGGTGAAGCTGCGAAGACTGTGTCTGAGGGTTGAAAAAGGGGTGGGCCATGTTTATGAATGGGGGGAGAGTATCGGGCGCGGCTTCGTAGAATTTAGTGTCGAAAAATGTGGTGAAAAATTATAAGAGCCTCCTGGGGGTGGATAACGAAATTTGCATTTTTTTCTTTTCCTTCACGGTATTTCGAGTCGAGCCACCGTGCACTCCGCACCCTTCGAAACGTCGGCACGTGTCGCCGTACGCAGATGGAGGTTGGCGCCCAAGTAGGTTGGGCTGGTCTTGAAGATTTTTGTTTTCTTTTTTAGGATCCTTCCCCGTCCGCCGACCCCTTTTCTCTTACCTCCACCCAATACCCAACAAGGAGTAACGCCGGATGGCCGTTCGGGCCGAAGCCCTTGATAAAGCTAAAAGGTAAAAGGGCCGAGGAGGTTAGGTAACCTCGAGGAACTTTAACACTCGCGAGGAGCCCCGAGTACCTAAACCCGCGGGTGAGATAAGGGCGCAGCCTCGTAGAAAAGTTGAGAGTTATCGTTTAGAGCCCCGCTGACGAGTTTGCGATAAATTATCACGGCGTATCCCCCTCCTGTTTTCATGGCTCTCTGCCCGGTAACGCTTTTTCGCATTAGAAACATTTTTAGTGCCCGTTTTTCATCTGCGCGACGTTGTGTACCTATATATATATATATATATACCTCTAGCGATAACAACGCTTACATGCTACGTTCAGATCGTGTATCGATGACGCAACCCTGTTTTTATTTGAAGAATTTTTTTTATCGCGATTTATTTTTTAGTTCGCATTTTCAATTGGACTTTTCACTTTTGGCTTCCAACTCACTCGGGGCTATACGGACGCGCATGTTGATCGTGCGCGGAATTAAAAAATTAATTTCCTGTCGAAAAAGCCTCGGGAAGATATCGGGGCTGGTCTCTCGAGTCGTTCGTCGAGTCTTGTCGAGAAAAATGGACCCTGAAGATTTTTATCTGGACTGTAGACAATAAGAAAGTATTGCAGGCGTATTTTTTTTTTTGAAGGAGAGGAGCCATCTATTCATCGGTATTGTGGCTTCGGTGGATCGATGACGAGTTTTTGAGTTTTATGTGTGTATCGCGAGGATCTAGCAGCGTTATGGATATGTCAAAAATTGGATGGACTTTTTTTTTTGTGAATTGATTTAATTATATTTGATATCCCTGGGGATACAACTCTAGAGTTAGTTTCTTTTTTTTTTTAATCAGTCCAATCATCTTGTAACCATTTTTTTTACCTACCTTCACTTTGACCTACCGACGAATGACTTTTTATCTTATCAGTTTTTCCGGACAGTTGCTATTTGCAATTTTGGAAAACCATTCCGAATCGTGGTCTAGCTTATTTTTATGCAATAAAAGAAAAAGGATTTATATCGTATCTCGTTCCCAATGTTCTGGAACCTTCCGAAACTCTTGAAACTGAACCTATGAACTCTAAAAAGGAGAACCGGGTACATCCATCCGCTAGGACTCCGAAGATGTCCCGAGGGTGTCGTTATAATTTATTGGAGATTTGGTCGTTCGAAGAAACTCATAGATGCAGTACGAAACAGGAGGAGACGAAGTAAAATACTCGCACGCGCATCTCGAAGGTTCTAGAAACGTCTGTCAATTAGATTCTTCGCGTAGATCAAGCAGAACAGCGAACCGAAACGCCGATAGTTAATAAAGGCTAGAAAATAGATATTTCTCCAGAAGTCGAAACCCGATACGAAGGAAGATTAAAGGTTCGCATCGTCGTTGGGCGCGCAGGCGTCGTGGACCACGCTGGACTCGATTCCAGTTGATGAAATTTTTTCTCTCCGACGTCGTCGCCCATGGTCGCCCATGGTCGCCCATGGTCGACTCGATCGATATCGAATTCTCGATCGATTCGACGGAGTATCATTTAGTTACCATTTATGTATCAGGAACGTGTGAAGTCGCAGGCGAAGGTAAACCATGCGATGGAAAGAAGACCAAATGATTTTAAAGCAGAAGTTCGAAAAGCCGACTAGACGACTAGACCACCGGACTGGAGTGCCATCTGCGGGGAAGACTGCGAAGTTATTTTAATTAAAAAAATGAAAAGGCGCTTCGCGACAAATGGCTCCGTGGTTAAGTTGAAATCTTGTCATACCTCGTCCCGCAAACTTTACGAGACGTGACTCTTTTCTTTTTTTTCTTCCCTGACGTGTCGTCCACACATAATCTACGACCTGATGCATTCGTAATTCGTCATAAAAGCCAAGTTGCTCTATTCCCCAGGAACGACCCGCTGTCAGAACTGATCCAATTGTCGTTCGCTGACGTACGTCGGTCTCAGCGGAGTATTTAGTTCCTCCGAAAATTACTTCCGGCATGTACCGCGAGGGCGCGCCAGGGGAACTCCCTCGAAACGTAAACGGGTAAATATATATGGGAGGTCGAAGATGGAGCTTAGCGGTTCGTTCGCGATGAATCCGAACTATGGTTGGGAGTTGGTAGACAATACCGGATAACGCTGGCAGCTCCTAGCACGGATCTCTACGAGTTAAGAAAACATTGGGCACGTTCGTAGCTTGTAGCTGTATAGATGTGTATCCGGGGGATCCCAAACGACGGGAAGTGGAGGTAAGCGATTTCACGGGAAAGAGGAGTTCCGGGGCTTCCGTCTTGTATAATTGGAAAGTTCGATCGAGTGACCATTGTGCTATCTCTTACTCGGCTGCCTCGTTGCCGTAGGTTCTCTGTCTTCGCAGTTACGTTTAGTATCGCCTGTGGACGAGGCCGGATGTCAGGCTTGAATTACGAAAATTTGGAGATATGACTTTTGCACGGATTTTTTTTTCGCACTTGGCGAATTCGACTCCCGGGTCTCCCTCTTGTCTTTCACTTTGAATCTTTCTACGATCAGCCTTCGGAGGTATCGTCGAGCATGATATTTTGAGAATCTCCACACGTGCGCTTGGAATTATCGCACGAGTGTCAATTGATTGGCGGCCGTGTTATCTGCGCTGTCAACGCCTGCTGGAGATTCGGGAAGGCGAGATGCAGGTTGGACAGCATCCAAGTTTCGCGAATTATAGCTGAGGACGGTTGTTCGATGCTACGTGGAAAATTCATGGAGCCGTTATGTTTTGGTGGATTTTTTGTTTTTCGCCAATTTTCAGCCGTTTCTTGAAATTTGCGATAAGGGGGGTGGGGGTTTGGGATTGGGCCGAGATTCGACGTGAAATTATCCCACCTCGTTCGGCGGCAATCGTCGAGGGAGGTAATTTTAATAATGGACCTATGGTTTATTTGCGCCAATGCAGAAGCGAGAGGGAAGCCAAAAAATGGGCTTTAGGCTCAGTGCGGAGAGAGAGAGAGAGAGAGAGAGAGACTGGCTTGGAATCGCAATAGGTTGCCAATTTAACGTGCTCGCGCGTGCGTGGCCGGTTCTTGCGAATTCGTAAATTTGGAATTGTAATGAAAGGAGAAGGAAGGAGTAGCCTTTGATCTGGCGGGGATTAACGCGCGAGTTTTTATTTCGACTGGAGCGAATTGGACGCTCGGCCGACGCTTCGTTTTAGTTCGTTTCAAGGATGACGTAGCCGACTGATTAAAATACGTCATCGCTCGCAAATTCGCGTTTTCGATTGGCCTCGCTGCTGCGAATACGAAATTCTCGTGGGAATCGAACCGCGCAAGAATTGCGAAAATCACACGGACCGAGGGTATCAGATCGATTCGTTTAAAATCGCTCATTGGCGTTCAATGAATTTTCGGACTTTGATTTTTTTTTTTTTTTTTTCGAAAGTCATCGGTGGCAAAAAATTCGTTTCTCGGGAGATATAAGGATGCAATTAGAGGGCATGCCGTGAGAATTCATGACTACCCCATATAGATAGGCTAAAAAAAAAGTTTTGTCGCAGCATCGTTGCTCTCACATTTTCTAAATCTCATCTCCATTCTTTGTCCACCGAATGAAAATTCTGCTGCACCCTGCACACCGTACGAAGTTCGGTCTGTTGGAATATCAGGATACAGGCTGTAACCCATGTATCGGATATCTTGTAATTATCGTAAACTATGGATCGATCGTACCCGAGGGATGCTGTTGGTGCTGGACCAGAGTACCAGGAAAGATTGAACAGAGAGAGGGAGGGGGGAAAGAGATGAATAAGGGAAGTACCGTTCACAGGATGAAAAAGTAAAAGAGAAAGAAATTGAAGAGGGAACGAGAAAGAGTTCCGAGTAATTAATGGATAATCGTAGAGTAGAGGCGCGCGCATGCGCACGAGGAAGCATCGGGCACCATACGTCACGTCACTGCAAGACGCGTCTCGGTGTCGAAGTCGCGCACCGTCATTTACCTATAAACGCCCAGGAGGTCCAGGTTATCCAAGCTTGGTCGGACGTCGCGCAATAGTGGTGAAAAAAAAAAAAAAAAAAAGAAAGGGTAGAAATGGGCAAAGGCACGCAATCAATCAGGGACTCCCGGTACGTGTGGGGCATCCTTTAATTCTCCTTGGTCAGGTGTCCGTTTTTATACCCATGGAGATTCTTTTTCTCTTCTATCGCAACTAACGATTCCGTACCGAGGTATGACGAGCGGCAACCTAACCTCAATCCCTGCTGGTACTTTTCCCGGGGGTCTCCGGGCCGCTTGATATCAAGGCGAATAAAGTGCTGCCAGAGAGAAAGCACGGAGCATCTAGGTACTAGAGAGAATTGCGAAGGGTCACTCATCCGGCGTTGCTGTCCGTTCGTGACGGTTAACCTGACAGCCGGCAGACTCTCGCAGATAAATCAAAGGAGGAAAACCCGTCCGTTCCGGGTGACGGATCGCGCCGACGGGAGAACGTCGGCTGCCGGGAATTCGCCCGTGGATGCGAATAGTTTTGCGAATTATCTGGACTCGTGTGACAAAACGGGAATACCGACTGTTGGGCACTAATGGAACGTAAATGGGATTAGACGTATGGCGTGTATGGATTTTCGCACTTTGCCAATGTGTATTCTGCTTCGTCCGTGGCAACACGGTTATGGTGGCGATTACGCGTACGCGTGCTGCTGGCTTCAACGTTAATAGGCCAATGCCATTCGGTCGCATTTTCGCAACATTGAAAATACACGTTGTGGAGAATTTTTTTATTTTTTTTTTTTCAATCTATATAAAATCCGTCTCTGTCGAGCAGCTTATGTTTTTCTACCTCGCGCACGGTCGTACGGTCGTAATTACGTAATGGAATATTTTTTTAGGCACTCAAATTTCTGCCTATCGACTCGCAATTGCTATGCGAATTTTATGCGCGGTATTTGCATCTTGTGATTGACATTTTAATTGTCGTTCTCTCGAATCTCCCGATAGTGATCTTTCGGGTTTTTGGGGACCGAAATTGATATCGGAGGGTGGGCCAACTTTTTTTTTAAATTGACTTCGGGCGATTTCGAAATCGACGTGTCAATCGCATGCGCGAGATTTTCATTAATATGGTTTAACTTGATAATTAGGAAAACAATGGCGGTCCTTGGTCAATTTAAATTCGTGTGTATATATACATATATATGGACTAATTGAATGGTTCAGCGACTGGGATCATGTGGCTTGGTGCTTTAGTGTTATCGACTGTTATCGACTCGACAGTGTTTCGGACAGGTGCGTCACGTATTGATTACGCGTTTACGCACCTGACAAAAGGAACGATTCGAATTGAACCGGATATTTCTCAGACAATCGTTATCGATCCTGTGTTTCCGCCATGAGCATAAATAAGGATTTTATCGTGGGAATTTTCGTTTACGTCAATTTCGTCATTATTTTAGTTGACGGGAGGCCCGCGAGGGGGACGCATAGTCATTAACTTTTTTGAGGTTAATTAAAGAGCGGTTGCAATTGGATGCTGCGAGATCCTATCGAAAATTTCGACTTTTGCCTCAAGTCCCTTTTCATGCTATACAAGATGGCGAGCATGTGCGCCCCATTGAAAACGCTATGAGGTAATGACGGGTTACGGGTAACTTGATTAATACAGAAGCGCCGGCGCCATGGGGAGATGCTGAATGGGAATCACTTGATTACGTGCGCTTGATCGTTAATTAATAATTAAGACTGTTCGTCACGCAACCAACAATTACGAGAGTTTCGGTTACGGATTTGGCTGCTTCGCTGGGATGTTGATCTGCAGCCGGACTTCGGCTGGAATCGGATGGTCCAGATGCGGAGGATGAGAAATTTGGGACTGAACGATAAAACGATTTAGATATTTGGGCAATGCACTGAAATCCATTTGACGTACGGTGGTCCATATCGACATCCCTTTGCCGATAAGATTTATCGGATCTCCGAGATGATCTCCGCGCGCAAGAGAGAACGGTGTTATCACGAATGCGGTATAGAGGACGGCTACTCGTTCGACGTTGAAAATTAATTTAGCCAATTTGATTCTTATCGAAATATCTGACGTCTCGAATTCGTAAGACGGGATCGTCGTTTCTTACGTCATCGGCGGCTGCTGCTGCCTCCTTAAGACACGAGGGGTCGGCGCGAACGTTTGGGTAATAAAATTGTCGATTAATTAATTATCAGGTTATTGAGGATCGAGGAGTTAATTTCGGGCTGCTGCCAGCCAAAGCGCCTGCCGGCTGCTGCAACACGTGTAAGAGGAATTAAACCGAATGACTAATGCAGCTGCCTTTGCCGGACCGGAATGCTATGGGCTGGAATGGTCGATCACGGCGATTTTATTATATCGAACGAGGTATAGGGGGTGTAGACTCGATTTATGCTTTGCGATAAAGTTTTATCGGTTCGTCAAGCGTTCTCGGTTCGGTCAAATAGTCTATTTTCCGTGACGTCATCGAGGAGGACGAGGATGGCCAAATCGTTATGGGTATACTCTATTGGTGCTTTTTGAAAAATACCGAAAGGGGGGGGGGGTATGGTCGAGAGGATTAAAGATGGCGAATCTTGAGTCTTCGGTGTAGAACGAACTGGTCGTGGCACAATGCGAAAATTCGAGGATGCTGGATTCACGTGTAACGTCGTCTCGATGCGCCAGGCTGAATTGCTTTGTAGTTGAGCTTTGGCTTTGTTCGAGCCGAAGACGGTATCAGCCTAGGAAGTACGGCTGCTGCCGAGACAATTGGCCTTTGTAATGAGACCTTTTATTTATATTTTTATCTTTTCTTTTGTCTTTCGTTTATACTCATACGAAATGTAGGTATCGTTTTGGCTTATCATTTTTATCATTCCTGCGAATATCTAGCTAGGCGTCTATTATGGGTCCAGCCAGTCCGAACGGACGATTCGTTTTTCAGTAGGAAAATCGTTATGGAATTAATCGACGCTTTTCACGGGGTACTAGTTTGGTGGGGTTTTTTTTTTTTTTTTTTTTTTTTTTTTCAACTGGAACTATTGATTTTGAGATCGAGGTGTGTGTTTTTTTTTTTTCGAGAATCATAATTTTTTGATTAAACTTTCATTCGGCAATCTCTCCCGAAACGTATATCGATCGAACGGAAGAATACTCGATATCTCCGAGTCGCTCGGCCTGAGCCGCGTGACGTCGAGATAATCCAGAGCGAAAAAGTAACTCGGCAGAATTCATCACGAATAGGCGAAATCGATTTCGGCGACAGTCGCTCCCGCGAGATGAACCATTTCGTCCGACGTCGAAGACTCGATTTCCTCGCGATTGTGGAGCGCGAGGGAAAATCGCGTCTTCTTATTTCCATGGTGAGTTCGAAAAAATTTCGATTACCCGGTAGATTCGAACGTCATCGTAATTTCGGCGAACCCGCGAAACAAATTTGACGCGGCATTATAACGCGGATACGATACGAGCAGCAATAATCGTATCGAGTCTCTCGTAAAGGATAACCATGCATTTTCTATATACTTGGGCAAATGGGTATAACCCATATAACGGGTGTAAAATAGATCGACGGGTAGATCGATGTAAAACAAAGGGAAAGTCTTTCGATCGATCAACCGGATACACTTCCGGTTAAATTCCGGTCAATCGATCCTCCGATCGATGTTTTGCAGCTCCTGCTTTTCCTCCGTCGACCGGTTAGTTAAAAGACGGACACCCCTTGGATTATTTTTTCGTCTTCCGTTGATCCACTTGTTTGGCTTCTTTTCACCGGGCGATCGGTGTTCCCGTGCAAAATATCCCCATTCAATTTCATAATATCACCGAGCATTAGTCCAGTCAGGTTCCAGGCCGAGACTCGTGGGAGGCTTTTAAGAATATTTCATAAAAATACTTTTAGTCTTTCGAATTTTCATACGCGCGACGGCGCCTTTATTTTCCTCCCTTGCCAGCCCGCATATCGGATATCACGTTTCGCGGGCCTTTCTTTATTAACCCTGCTGGAGCCACGTGCTCGCGCACACGTGATGTCCTTCCACCTGGAATTTCACGGGAACGAGGAGCATCGCTATGCGCTTTACTTTTGTATACTCGGTGGGATTGTAAAGTGTGGCTAAAGAGTGACATTGCTGGAAATCCTCGAGTTAACCTCGAAATTATATATATATATATTTTTTCATCCCCTTTATGAGACGCTCCTGGGTAGAGTGAGTTCTTTTCATAAAGTCACATATGGGGAAGAGAGAAAACGTTCGCATATATGATAACGAAGGGGCGGGGGGGGGGGC
>NW_014333612.1:37207-42339 GCF_000341935.2 Cephus cinctus | reverse complement strand
GAGGGGGGAGGAGGTATGCGATACTCGTCGAAATTGACAATCGGGTTAGGGTGTTTGAGATATTTTTTCCTTTTTTTTTTTTCGTTCTTCCTTCCTTTCAGGTCTCGCGAGCACTTGGGGGAAATATGAAATTGCAAAATTAGATCCGACGCTCGGGAGGAGAATCCTCGACAAGTGGGCCGATGGACCTCTTTATGTATGATCCCATGAGCTCCTGACGACTGTTTTTCATTTGGAATCCCTCGACAGATAAAACACGTATTTATGGCCGATAGCGAAAGGTTATACCGGGATATTTATTGCAGGTGTATATATCCTAGCGCCGTGCTCGTAAATCGATAACGGGTTTGCTTGCATATAGTCGCGGCGAGTGTATCGACAAAAATGACCCTGCGAGATAGTAGGCATTTTTTTTTTGTCAATTCAGGATCCGGGATAAGGCCGATATCAATCAATACCAGGGAACTATCAATCACCCGGGCCGTATTTGGCTCCAGGAGGATCAGCGAGATTTCAGCCACCTTTTGGAACGCACCGATCGTCCCCGAGAGTCTTCAAAGAGATTGTTGAACGCTTTTCCGGGGGATGCCAATATTTTTGGAGATTTTTTGAAAAAGCGATAAAAAACTTTTAGCTTTGTTTTTCGAACTCTCCCAGAGAGTAGGAGGTGCAGGTGAAAGGGTGACATTTTTTTTTGACAACCTGCCGACCCTCAACTCCGCCTTGATTTAATTTTGATTGTCCTTATCGTGGGTGTAACGAGGGTAGTTTTTAACGAAAATGAAAATTTTGAAATTTCAAAGTTTTCTCAACACAATCATCTCACCCTTGCTTCTTTATTGATCCTCCGTCTTTGACGCACAACTGGAATGGCCTCTTGATCCCTTTTTTGTTTTTTGACAATGTATCCGGATGGATTCTAAGAATTCTCGGAGATAAAGCATTGCGAACTTTTATTTTTGGCTTCGCTCGCAATCTCGAAAGTTCACATTGAAATTCTTCTCGGTCCGGTGATAATCTCGCTGATGATATCAGATTCGTCATATTGGCAAACAGAGATTTTGGAAGTTTCCTTCGTCAGACTTTGGTTCGGGGGTAGGTTTTATCAAAGGGAGGACCTCCCACCCCGCCCCTTTTTTGATTTCTCAATAACATACTCTTTGTCCCTTTTATGCGCGTTGTCAATAATCTTTATTACCGCCAGACGGGGGGATTCAATGAAATCATCGTATTTAATTGTAATTTTGTTGACTTCCGCATCGAACAGTTTATGCTATTGCGAATAATTATATTTGAATTCGGGTGGTTTGCTTTCTCTGACAAAATTTTTTTGCATGCACGGAATTTTTGCGCCTCCGCCATGTGCATAAATTTTACCCCGTCGATACTCCTGCATATGCATAAGTATTTATATTGCATAGCGGAAATATTAAAATGCTTAATGCGAAGGTAACAAATTGCGGGGTACGTATATTTTGTTTGTTCCTTGTTTCCCGTATAATTTGCATTTATTGGTCAATATTGAATTTTTTAAAAATTTAATTTTATTCAATTCGAATAAATCATTTATACCGTTCAACTATCATTACCAAATCAGCTAATGAGATACGGTACAAGTTGCTCGCGGATCGATTTCTATTAATTTCATTAAATTATTTCGCCGATTGTTTTCCTAATGCATATTCATAAATTAGAGAAAAAAAAAAAACGGATGGTAATTTAACGAATATCTGTTTCAATTAGCATGCATATATATGCATACAGATTATATCGAGGTAGAAAGAAAAACGAAGAACCAAGAAAAAGAGTGAAAATTATGAAAAACATTTTTTATTTATCCTTAATTTACATAAATGGATTTGCAGTCGCACTCGTTCGCGTTGGACGCGAAAGACAGAAAAAACAATTTTTGGCGTAAAATTTCGTAACGGTTCCGCCAAACAAGCCCGACCAATTGAACCCGCCGACTAAAACGGTGCCGATCGGCCGTCGAACACACGTTGCAAGTCACTCGGGGAAAATAGATCGAGCCGCGCTGGACGAGCGTAGCTACGAGCACGTAGAAGGACGCGCAACTGCATTCCGAGCAACACGTGGACCTATTAATGTTTTAGTTGGACAGGAACATCCCGAACATCCCGAACATCCCGAACATCCCCGGCACAGCGGCACGGGGCTTGAATGAGTATTTGTGGAATTCAACAAATGACCTTGACTTCTATTCCAACTTGCGAAGCTACCGAGCCGAGAGAAGCCTCTGCGTAATTTATCAAGTCTCTCGAAAGCCGCAAGGTATGCACCCAACGGAGGATACACGTGGAATTGGTCCGACCAAGTTGAACGCGCGTTACGATAACCGATGGTCGTGCTCCTGTCACGAGATTCGATAGACGAACGAATTCTCGGAGGTTACGAATAAACATGTAACGGGTGTAACGGGTGTAACGCTATCGTCAACCGGTACCGAGCGATACGTTAAAGCTTCTAGAAGTTAAGTTATGAGGGATCCGGTACAGCTCCGAAGCAGGGAACGTCGGTCGGTCACGTGGGCTGCGTGCCCCAAGATTTCCCATGGGTCGAATGTCTCATGCGAACCGAAGCGACTGTCCGGGCAGCCTCAGAGTTACTCGACTCGACTTTATAGACTTAAATTGCTATAAGACGGGGCTTGTGTGCGGCTTGTTGCTGGAAACTTATGAGAATTTGATGAAGGATACACGTGTACATGTGATACGGAGGGTGCGTCATTTTCAAAGGGATTGACTCTACCGTAAGAAGCTTGTCCGCGATATAGACGAAGGGACGTTGATTTTACTTGACCAATCGGTAAGAGATCTTTAATTTGGTTCGAGTCTTCGAGTCCTGTCGATAAGTCAGTTTTGCATTTTCTTGGAGAAATTCGTATTTGCTCGCGCCCCGTGCAAACAGCAATAACCGCGTGCACAGAGTGGCACGTTGAAATATGGATGAGGAAATTGGCGAGCAGAGATGCCGAAAGAGACAGGATCCTGGAGCCGCGGTTTCTTTGCTTTGCAGAAACACCCCGAAATACTTGGGAATAAATCGAAGCAAGGATTCCTCGTGGCACAGCTCAGACTTCGTCTTGGAGACACTTACTGCGCATCCGGTAGTCAAGATACTTTCGTCAGGTCGCACAACGGCAGAGGCGCCACGGATTCTGCCATTGAGATTCAACGACGTGCGAATCGTAATCGAATACGGATTTCGCGAAATCCTTTGAATGCGCAACGCATACGGGAGGCATTGTCGATTCGACTTAATATTTACGGCATTAGCGTGCCACGCTGGATTCGCGGATTCGCGAACGAGCGTGACGTCTCCTCGTTATCGCGCTCATCTTTTGTTTTCGCCAATCGCAACGACCTCGCGGCATCAGGCTGGATAATACTTGCAGCATCACCAGGTACACCGTGTCGAGTGCATTTATAGTTATCAGCGTTATTCCTTTTCACTCTTATTTTTTTTTTTTTCATACAGTCCTACAGCCAAATCTGACGAAAATGGAATTTTTCGTGATGTAATTTCACTTTTTTTTTTTTTTACTCCATTCGAAATTCCCGCCAGCCTGCGGCGTCACTTTGACTCGGCAACTCGCGCGTTCATTGGCTGCTCGGATGCGCAGAGGAGGATTGGGAATTGGGAAAATTCAGCAGGGGAATCCCCGGGCTCCTTGCTCACTAAGCAGCGGGGAAACGTGCTTCGGGCCCCCGACGCTTCGTCACTTTACCACGTGAAAACTCTGCATCCCGATTCGAATCTCCGTTCGGCTCGAACTTACCTCTCTCTCTCTCTCTCTCTCTCTCTCTCTCTCTCTCTCTCTCTGATAAGTTGCACGCGCGGGTCTTCCAGGTCTTATCTTTGCCTTTGCTTTAAATAGAAAAGACTCTTCTTCGTGTAGCTGCCGACGCCTCGGCCGCGTGGGGGGGGGGGTGGGGGGCCTCTTCCTTCGCCCAAGTAAATTACGAGTTTTTCAAGCGTTTTCCCTATGCGGCTTCCTCGCGGCAGCGAAAACTTTTCCATTTTAAATAAGAATAAATTCTGTTTCCCTCGCGAACGCGATGCTTATGGCGCGAGTAACAAGGAGAGCCGCAGAGACGTATCTTCCGGCATAAAGGAGGAACGTTACTTGGATATGGGACTTATGGTACTCGGAGCATATGAGCTTTGCCGGTGCCCTTCATGCTTCTCATCTCACTTCGACTACGTAGTTAGTGGAGGATTAACGAGGACCGCGGATACTTTTGACGATTTTTACGGAAACCTGAATAATCTTGGAGGAGCGAATCGTCGCGCGTGGAAACCGAGTGGCGAATTATGAGAAAGATTTTAATTATCGTTTAAGTACGTATAGAAATTTTTTTTATCGTACGCAGAGTGAGCGAGAAAAAAATTTCTTTTTTGCCCGCGATTCTCGTCGGGAAATTTTGCAATTTTACAGTTTTCTTATTCTCGTTCGTCCAGTTTCAATTTATTTGTCGGAACGGAACCGCGTACCGGATATTATATCTTTTTTTTTCCACGGTCAAAAACGAATCGCTTGTCGATGCACCCGAATGAAAGATTGAAAACGGAATTTTATTTTTCAAGGAAGGAGATAGAGAGACTCTAGGACCAAATTGCATTATTCAATTTTAAGGTCTGTCGACCGACTGCAGTTGGGGACCCGTAGGCAGATACCGGAAATACGGCAGACAAATTTTTGCCGCGAGAAGAGAGACGAATTTGAAAATTTTAATAAAAAATTTCCATCTTTTTGGGCTTGACAAGATTTACGTGGCTCGGAATATCTCATCGACAGCCAAGGGCACGGGAATTCCTAACCTCCGAGTTCAACTAATTGTCCGGTCGATCCTTTGCTCAATGTCCTGTTCGGTTCTCTTGGTTCTCTTGATTCTCTTGGTTCGTTTCATCCTCAAGTCCGAGAACTAAGAGAAAATTACGTGAACAGTATATTCCCCGCTGCTGGATAACTGGCTGGACCAACGTTAATGGCTCTTGCTACTTGCCAACCCCCTAACGAAGTGCACATCCCTCCCCCCATTGCCCCCCTCCTATCAAACCCTCTCACATCAGTACGCTTGGTCTACTCGGCATTCGATACCCCCCCCCCC
>NW_014333612.1:34669-36932 GCF_000341935.2 Cephus cinctus | reverse complement strand
CATTCGCCCCCCCCCCCCCCCTCGCCTCTTCTTCCTACACCCGATGTATATCTATATATCGCACTGTAGGTACCATGTACGTTGTACGGTGTACTATACATATATATATATATTATACTTACTCAGTTTCATTTTATATAGTATATTTGTTTTATTAAATTTATTATTATCGGTTGTTGAGTCTTATAAAATGGGAATTTGAGTTTGACTATTTTTTTTTCTTTTTTTCGAATTTTAGTAACTTTACGGAATTCGCGTAACGCGTCATGCAAGTTCCGAATATCTGAACGATTTTGGACCTTGCGATAAGCGCTTGGAGTCTGTGGCTATCGATCATGCAGGAAATGCTGTTAGTGAAATGGTTATCAGTGATCGTATAGATATATCTGTGTAGAAATTCTTTTTGACTTTACAGTATTCCGGGTAATACCCTTTTAACTGTGACAAAGGTAAAATATTGATATAGGCTTACGAGTATTTTTTTCATTTTTATTTTTTTCTTACTCGGTCGATCTCGATAGGCTTAGCGACTGAGAGAAACCCAACTTGCGAAATGGTTTACGCGAAATGGATGAGTTTGGGAAAATCATACGAATTGTTTTTGCTTCGAGCTATTTTGCGTTACGAATTTTCTATCCCGATGCGGACGTTAATACTGCTAAATTAATAAAATTTTATACTGCGTTCGACGTAATTCAGATGGATCAATAGCCTAAGTGGCTGGCAACGTTTTTAACCCAGTATGTCGTTTAAACGAACATTACAGCATAATAACATTGCAATTGGTGACTAAACTCGATTGGCTCGTGGTGATGAAACTTTCAAACCCCGTCGCTTCCCTTATCAGTGAACTACTGATAAAAACATTTTCGGCCAACGCGCACCGTACGACTTTCTCGAGTGAGCCAAAGACACATGGGAGTTACGAGAAACCGACCGTAGACCACGTAACGTTACAAGGGATGAATATTGCATAAATTTTTTTTGCAGCTCGGGAATTTCTCAAAATTTGTATAGTTTTGAATTTATCGCACCCTCCTTAAATCTCTGCAGTCGTTCTTATCTTGAAACTTGAACGGGGCACCGCGAAATAGCCGGATAGATAGGAGGGCGAATGGAGTCAGATAAGAAATTTTTTTTGCTATCCCCTTAAAAAAAAAATTGTCAAGAATGAAAATTTACCCTAGTACCCTTTTTCTCCAGAGTCGGTTGATTTTGCAAAATAAAAATAAGTATTTTAACGATTGGCGAATAAAAATATTTTGGAAGAACGAAAGAGCGAAAATGTCCTGAGAAAGTGGATAAATTCCAGTATGGTCTCCGTGCTTAACGTCTGCAACGCGTTTTACGTGGAATAATGGAGCGCAGTGATTCACTCTCGGTTGAATTCGCGGCGCGGCGCCGTTTCCGCGCGAACAAATGACGTGGGAAGCCGCGGAGCAGCCGCGGAGCAGCCACTGGCTCTGGTCAAGGTTGGACGGGACCGAACAAACAGCCTTAATCAGGGAATCTTATCTCCATCCTGTGGGAGAGTCGCTCGTGTAAATTCTCGGATGAACCAACCCTAAAGCAGCCCGTAAGGCCTCCCACCTCCCACCACCCACCTCCTACCCGGTTTAGCCGGATTTACTGCTAATTAAATAACTGCACTTGGCCGAGCAGGGTGCGCCAGCACGTGCAAACACACGATACGACCCCCACCCTGTACCAGTTCCCACCGTCTTCGTCTGGAACGAACCGATCGAACCGATCGAACGAGATCAATGACTTTTTCTCGTTCCTCGACCGTTTCTTAATATCCGCCAGATGCTCCGATCGAATCATTTTATCGTTGGGCAATACATCAAAAGCGATTTACTATACGAGCCGTTTTCGAGCTCGCTGACTGCGAAGATGAAATTATTTTTTTAGCAAATTTGAAAAACTTACGAACCACCCATCAAAATGTCATTGACGATCGTTTATCTTGATTTTCGTTAATGACTATTTACGTGCAGGTGATTTTTAGGTAATTTTTGTCCTGATGACACGTAACGAGCAATTTCTCTACGGTAGATACGGACAATTTGGATAATGATAATAATTCGTACGTAGTTACGTCATCCTGCTTCCTTGGACGATTCGGCGTTATCATTGCCGTGATTCCGGATAGACGCGTTATCTAAACGGGATACGAAGCTGTTGGCTTCGTGAGGCGATGTTTGCGGTATATCTTCAGCCCCTCGGATTTTCGGTATCTTGTGGGTTTAGGCCCTGGGGGGGG
>NW_014333612.1:30962-34550 GCF_000341935.2 Cephus cinctus | reverse complement strand
GGGGGGGGGGGGAGAGGAGGTGGGTGGGTGGCGAAACGAAACGACGGCACCAGGCGTGCTTCCCTTTGCACGAAATTTTCGGTTAAATCGTTCTGAAAATTATGAGAAAATTCCCGGGCCGACGTGCACGAGGAAAAATGGTAGAAGTTGCAGCTGGAAGAGCCAAAGTCCCGGCACCAGTCAAATTCTAAAGATAACAAATGATAACGGTAGACATTGCTGGTTCCGTGCTTTGAATATATTTTGACTTTCGATCGAGAACGACGAGTAACGGGCGAAGGGCGATCAAAAATGGTGTCTCGGCCCTCGCAGGGTGCGTCTTCCCGTTGATTTATCTCGAGGAAGACGTCAATTAGTGATGTCTGTAATCAGCGATGTCAGTGATCGGTGATCGGCGGGGTTGAAGGATGGACGTGGGGGCAGGGGGGGGTGAGGGGGATTTGAGGTCTGTCGGTTCCTGTTCGTTTCATCAGCGCGATTGGTTCGCTAAGCCAGCGACACGGCCGTGTCGATCAATCGACGGAACAGCTTGCTTCGAAATTTTCCAGCTCAGGCTGGACGGGTCCGCCATTTCCGTGTCGTCCCTGATACGACTGTCGATCATCGACTGCCGGTGTGGAGGATCGGGATCGTTATCGTAGGGCGCCCCCCTAGCACCGCCTTGATATAACCCATTCGTCGTTACTTATGCACGTGGACGAGACGTAATGCACTTGGCCGGAAGTCGGTTCGCGCTAATCTAACCAGGTTTATGTCCTTGGCTCGGAACTTCCGGCGGAAGTTTTGTTGCGGTTAAATAAGAAAAAAAAAAAAAAAAATAAAGAGGAAACCGCGAAGAAGTTACCCGAGCGAGAGGGTCGACGAAGTTTTGTTGCGGTTAAAAAAAAAAAAAAAAAAAAAAAATAAAGAGGAAACCGCGAAGAAGTTACCCGAGCGAGAGGGTCGACGGGGGCGCCGAGGGCGGAGAGGGAGAAAAAGTACATAAATGCGAAACTAGTTTTCCAGGTGATCTATAGATATATATATATATACGTGTAGCAAGGAAAAGCGCATCTTGAGAATAATCAGGGAGTCTCCGGCGGAACTCGAGGCTCTAATTATTATGAAAAATGTGTGAAAACGACTGTCTGTCCCCTTTTCCTCCTTATCTAAGACGTCGAGCAGTTCTTGGTCTTGCAATTGATACGTAAAATCGCACGGGAATCGGAAGTGACGTAATTCCAGGTATAATTGCTTGTAGAGAGCCTATTGACATTAATTCGCGAGAATTTGAATGACGCGGTCTACGTGTTGCGTGGCCGCGTGTGTGACGCGTGTGTGACGCGTGTGTGGGCACCGCAGAATGTGTAACAGCTGCCCGGAACAATACTGGGACGCGCTCTGGTGCGAAACTTTTTAACCGAACAATGGACTCGCGAAGCTTTGGAACAATGCACTTGAATCTTGCGGGGATCAACGGGGAGATGTGCGCTTTGTGTCGAAACAAAGGGAACTACCGCGGGCTGATATTTTTTTTTTGCAAGTTTCTGACCGCGGCTAAAGAGAAAAAAAGGGAAAAAAAGATACGAGGAGAAGGCAAGCCCAAGGGGGCAAATTCATAAACGGGGACGTCCCTTTTCGTTTAAATTCCACGTTGACGCGCGACTAATGTTACACGAGGGGTTGTGTACGAGCCTTGTATGATTTTTCTTTCGTTTGTATTTCTCAAATTTTATCGGGCAACTCCGCACGGTCGATGTCGGAGTCGTTTGACGATTTACAAAGACGCGGGATTCTTTGAAGTTGTGGGGGGTGCAAAGGGGAGAACGTTGAACAATTGAACTTTATCATTGAGTCTTGGCAGCGGAAACTTTAAAGTCCGACGACGTATACGGAACATAATGCAATTGTACCGGAGTGCTGATGCGGAAGAGATTATTTTCAAAAAATCGTAGATCCAAAAATATCTACGTAGGTATTAGGAATGGGGAAGAGACGTGATGAAAATTTGAAAAAAAAAAAATTAATTCGTATATAATTCGTTAGCGTAGTAAGGAGAAAGGAGAAAATGAATTTTTTTTCGAAGATTCTCCAGGAAGATATACGTAGCGACAAAGCCAAACTTTGAAAAGTGGGCAAATAAATGGTTATAGGGACGTTGAAATATGCCGAACGATCAGTCAATCGTGAGTAAGAGGCGCAAATGAATTTTCATTTAAATTGACAGTAAAAAAGTCGACGGGCCAAACTAGACGCCGTATAAAAGGATAAGGAGCGAAGGAAGTGAGATAAGGCGAGAAAAGATTTGGCGATTAAGTTACGAGGGGCTCGAAAATTTGTTCGATGGGCAAAAGCCCAAGTTCGCATTGCCAGACGTATTTACGGGCAGACATACTTAAGAAGAATGTGCGAGTAGAAAAGTAACTTTCCTAAAACAAAAAAAATGCTTATTTTTCCCATTCTTGTAATCGCTACTGTTACGAGTTATCTGATATAAATTAAAATTTCGATTAGGCAAATGAAAAAAAAAATTCAAAAAACGTCACTAGTCGTCCTTAAAGATCGATTTTCAAGATCTCAGCGACACTGGTTTCAGGCGAATTAGTTTTCATGGGAACTTGAAACGTTTCCAGATGGACGATAACAGGTCCGTGATTGATATCGCGAAAGGTGATTGGTACGAGTAGCCAAAGATTTATTATCAGTATTGGACGACCCAATCTGAATCAGCCGAACTCCGTACTCCGATTGCGGTGCAGCTTGTCTCGGGAGTCCAGAGAGTCCAGAGAGTCCAGAGAGCCCGGGCGTCCTATTTGCAGCGACGTAGGAGCCTTGGGGGCCGGAGGGGGGTGACTCGATAAACTAATGTATTATTTCATAGCTTATTTTCAGAAAGATTTACGTTGCCTGTACTAGAGGTATTTTCTCAAGCTGTCCTGGCACAATGGCCCGTGAAATTGTTGGCAACGCTCTTAATAACTACCGTTATGAAACGGAAGGGGGGGACCACCCATGGGGCTACATCTTTCTCGCTGGTCCAATGGCTCACGTTTTAGTCCTATAAACTAGACTTTATGCCCCTTGCTGTTACTTCTTTCATATAGAAATATACTGGGTGGGGAAAAAAAAACATCCCTGATCTGCGCAAGGAAGTCAGAATCCCCCTTTGCCAGCGCCATATATATATATATATATATTTCCTACGAAGCTACAACGTCCTTGGATCAGGATACGAGTGACCTGTTTAACAAAAAGAAATTGTAAAAATTTTTCACCATAAGGACAACCCTTTCCCTACCCTTCGACCTGCCTAATAAAATTTGGCCAACTAACGAAGACCGGTCATTCGTGCTCGAATGATTTCGGTGGCCACGTACACGTAAAGCGATCCTCATTGGTATGGTCGCGCGTAATAATGAAGTAGATTGTTTGCTTCGCCTATGAAACGAGGACAAACATTTATTTAACGGGTGTTCCAATTGGAAAAGCTCATATTCGAGGGAATCATTTATTTAACGCGGTAGCCACGTATACGAGCCGCAATGAGAGGTTGGTACTCGTATATCTATAGGTAATATGAAAATGGGTGGAGTTGTAGGGGGGGGGGGG
>NW_014333612.1:12339-30880 GCF_000341935.2 Cephus cinctus | reverse complement strand
GGGGGGGGGGGGGAAGGTAAAAATAGACTAAAAGTTTTCTCATTTATAATTTTATTCTAATTCCCGTCTCATTTGCGGCCAGTGAAAACTTTTACCTAGGAATTACAATGCGCGCGACGTGTATTTGAGAACTCGCATTGTTGAATTTCGCGCGCTCCCTCAGCAACGGGTAACATGTGTCTCGCGTTCGGTAGCTTCAACCGGGTCAAAATTTCATTAGCAGCGCCGCACGCACGTGACGTGAGTTACGCGAACCTCGACTGAACTCAAAGCCAACGGTAATCGCTTGATTGGAAGCTGCGTGAATTTCAACGACAGCTACAGGGATAACCGAGAGTGACGCAATCGATCGAGACAAAAGAATCGATCCGGTGTCTCGGAATCGTTTCGGGAGGAAAGTATCGTTTGGCCAATTTATCTCGTCGACCGGTCGGCCATTCGTGAGGATCGTTTTGAAGAGTTTCGGCTACCATTGGAAACGGGTTGACCGCACTCGTCGAACAGCGATCGGGGAGAGATTTTGCCTTTTCCGAGAATAGCCGAGTGGAGCCGAGGAGGCCCGAGGATATACTGGTCAGTCGAGTCCTGTACCGAGTCACGCTTCGCGTCGCCGTAGATACGATCTATCGTTTCATATCGAATGACTCGAGAGCTTGCAGTGCTTTTCGAACTGCAGCTATCCTAGCAGCAGAATGACAGTAGTACTGGAATTAGTGGCTCCTGCAGGAAGCTGATACTGCTTGGCTGCTTCCGTTGTTGTTGTTGTTGTTGGAGCACGTACCAGGTCGTTGTCGGAGTGACAGATCGAACGCTGCTCGGATTTATAACACGTGGACATGGACGGTGGGAGTGAGAGGGGGGATTGAAGCAACAGCAGCGTCCATATACTCGGTTTACACTAAAAACACTACTATTTGATGTTGTTGCGTTGACAGTGCCGTATATAAACACATGCATCACCAGTGCTTACACATTGCTTCGGACTGTACCGAATGCACCGAATGCACCGAATGCACCGAATGCAGCAGGTCTTGAGAGTCGTTGCAGTTGGTACTAGGCTAACTTCAAAGTCCGTGGCCAACTAGATTCCTCCGTTTACTCAGATTCAAATGTATTTCCGTATCTCGAACAAAGAAATCGTGAGGTTCCCCGTAGCAAACAAGAGACACAAAATCCATGCTCCGTGCGCCCGTAGCTCGGAATCCAAACGGGGGCCGAGGAGACGGTAGAAATTTAAGGATTTTTCGGAATTTTCAAAAACAGCCCAAAAACTCTCATTTCGGTACGATTCCAGGTCGTAAAAGTAATCTAAATTTAATTAGATGCCTTTTAAATCCCAACGTCCCATTTACCCGGCTAATCTTATCTTATGTACCCCTTCCGTCTTGGGTACCACTGCCGTACCTAGAGGGGGCAAAGGGGGGGCACCTTGCCTCTACCCATTTGCCGTTGCTTTTACCTTCTTTGCAAAGATCACGAATTTTCGTAACTCACGTAGGTGGTGTCCCTCTCCAAGTTCGAAGCTCCGTTACTACGACGGCAGCTGAATTTTCCCAAAAGCCATTAGAGTGCTCCACCTTCGAGTCTTGGATGTCTGTTTACGATGGTTTAACTAATGAATTTTGAAATGCGTAAGAGGCCGGAGCCAATGACTGAATTCGTATTATTATTATCAAGTTACGTTTCGAGCGAGGAGAGAGAGAGAGAGAGAGAGAGCAAGAGAGAGAGAGAGAGAGAGAGAGAGAGAGAGAGAGAGGTAGGTATATACTTTGAATATTCAAGGAGGTGAGCATCTCTTGGGAAATACCAAGAAATCGTATTATCATAACTTCTGCTGAAGTGTCACTGTCAGTGGTTGTCATCTTCGATGAAGTTGTTCCTCTCTTGCGGGTAGATATCGCCTTACTTGAACTCGGCTCTTGATTACCGAACCCCACTGCAGTCGTCAAGTTTACGAAACTTTCTGTATGGAATGTACAACGGAAAAGTTGAATTTGTTTTTTGACGTTGAAGACAATATCTAAAGGCTCAAGGAAGATTGATCGGTACGAAGGAGCTTTCGATTTTATGCAGTCGGGAGGTTGTATCTATTCTTGTCGGTGCATCCTCATGAAAACTCGGTAAAAGTCGATAAATTTTTAACGGTACGTAAAGAAATAACCCGCAACACCTGCTGAACTCTACGTGCTAGGTAAAATAATCACTATGGTATATATACACGGCCGATCGGTACACCTTTGCAGTCTTCCGAAGGCACTTAAAGCTTGCACTTTATTGAGAGAGGATCCGAAGCTTTTCTTTTCGCCTTACCCGACGAACAACAAAAACTTCTTGCCGCGATCCTGTTGAACTTTTCGAAGCATCGAAAGTGCGAAACTCTTAAATCACAGAGGCTCGACTTGTTCCCCTCCTGCGCTTCCGCAGCGCAATCCATTAAAACACACGAGCCACTCGGAAGTTGCATAATAAAATTTATCCATTAAATCGTCCAATCCCGTTAATGGGGAAAATATTGTTAATCGTTAGACCTCGGGCAAGCGACACTCTTGGTTTCACATCCAATCGAAAGCGCCGCGACGCGACTGGAACGCGTTAAAAAATTATTGGCAAAATCATCGAACAGCCTTTAAAGCGAGGATAAATCGAACGACAGGCGTCCCGACGCCTCCCATGTAAAAGCGCATTATTTCACCTAGTCAATTCCCGTCGCGACGGCCATTGTGCGTTCCCTGATATCACCGGATGCTCCGGTCTCTTCGGTAATCGAGTGCAAATTCGCGTTTCCTCCTGATTTTACGTGACCGAGAAGATCGAAGGTTAGTTCGAGTTCCGACCGCTAGGGGCGCTCACGTCGGAGTCGCGTGACGTTTTTACGGACGCGTCGACACTGTCGTCACACAATATCCAGAGGTTACATTTTTCTTCTTGCTTTGTCTTCCTAGCAAACTTCACGAGCAGGAATTTTCCATCGGCTGCGTGCTGAACCCAAGGCGAAATTCTAATAGGTTCCATTAGTCGATGCTCCCGTAAGATAATGGAGGCTTCCTATTTTATGCCCCCTATTTGCTCTCCGATTATGTAACCGCCCGTATGGCAATGGTATATGGCACAGCACTAGTCCCGGCTTCTACCTTTTCTCAGGGTATACTGGAAATCCATAACAGGGACTTTATCGGTGCGCGCACCGATCGTTAAATTTGTCTCCGGGACATATTTTCCAAGATAGCTGCTAATTTCGGAATATGCTGCCTTAGCTTTATTTTGCTTAGTGACTGTCTGCCTGGTATTCGTGCTGTTTACGCTCGAGAAGGAAGCATTTCTTTAGACGAGCCACATCCGTAAACGCGGCCTCGGAGGTTCTTACGCGTCGCGTGACGCAGGGGCCTGGACTCCGGTTGGCTATATGAATCATAACCCTAAAACTGGATTAACATTATCGTACCGGCAGCGGGACACTTGTTTCGACCGTACTTCGGAGGATCAGGAACTTCGGGATGAACGTAACTCGAACCGCAAACTGGGTTTACACTTTGATCAGATAAAAGACGACGTACCTACGGTTACGTCTATACGTATATAGACACCATATACATGTAGAGGGTGACTTGGAAACTGCCCATTTAACACATTAATTTTCTCCTTAATTCCAAAGACCAATCGAGCCACTGCTTACGTTTCACTTTGCGCGCTCGGACGATTCGGCAATCCAATCGTTCTTAATTAGCGACGTTCGGGAGTCTGTGTCTCCGTTTGTTTGGAGGGCGCTGGGGCAATTTACACGCGCTCGAGTAACCTGAATTGAGATTCTATAAGCGGGACGATGGTCGAGTGGATGCGAATGGGTCTTGGGATGCTGTGGTCCAGGCGTGGATTTATTTTGTTTTTATTTATTTTAGAACAGGACTCCCTGAAGTTTTCATAGCTGAAAAAAAATCCGTCTTGACTGTAGAATTTATAGGGGATGTGAGCGGGGTCCATCTTGACCGAATGTTTCCGTTTAACGGTTTATCACGTAGAAAGCATAAAAGGCGAATTCGTTGTATCTTTGCCGAGTAGTTTTTTTTTTTTTTTATTTATTCTCCAAAATGTACGTCGATAGGTCCCAGCGGACGTGGACGTTAAAGTAAAGTCCTCGTGGCATTAGCCAAATGGAGATCTGGTTAGCTCTCACGAAACTGGATAAATTGCGCGACATGGATCTCGGGAGGAACAAGAAAACCCTCTCGGAAAAGCCCAGAGCCCTTTGCTTTTTTCCCAGTGGCGCTTGGCGCGTCCCTCATGCATTAAGCAGCTCACGGTTAGCCGACTGGATGCCTTGAAAGGGTTAGGGATATTTGACCCTTTCAAAAATCACAAGATCCTCTTTCGGCCGCAGCATCCCTCGGATCCTTATCCCAAGTAGATCCCTGTTTCTCGATTGACCCAAGCAAATCGATTCGATCGGTTCGATTAATCGGCTGTTGGTTTTCGTATTGTTGGATGGACCCGTGCACTGGGGTCCTGGTTCATTTGAGATGACGAGGTCCATTTTTTTCTGAAAAAAAAATTTTGATTTATAGATTTTAAAAAATTTAATTTTGATCTTTTTCTTTACTAATGGACCAATACGGATTTGATGAAGAATTAAATTTGAACTCTGAGACTTCGTGCCTTGGTTGGTACAGAAGTATCCGGGAGTAGCTGATCTCTGCGATCCTTTGGAAATGGCAATACTCGGCGTAATTGGCTTGAATAATCGGACGTTTTTGCGGCGGATACTAATTCGATCGATTCTTTGCCAATCTCACTAACGACTTCCAGATGAAGTTTCAGACGTTCGATTAATCACTGATTAATCATGGGCCACCGAGCTTATCTCAATGGTTGATTTTTATAGTAATTTGATCATGGTTGATATTAAAAATTGTTTTAAAAATTGATTAAAAAAAAAGTCGCTACTGTTTATATGAAAATAAAGCGTCAACCGAGAAATTCGGTTTGGATGCTGCAGGAGCACTTCTTAACGGGTACAGGAGTCGAACAGTCGTTTCGAATGTTGAAATAATTTCTTTTTATTATTGCGTAACACGGTGGAACGTTGTGTAATTAATAAGGAGTATCCGTAAACAAAAAAATTTTTGATAATTCCCGCGCGGTCCATTTCGCATCTTATCGTTGAATACTGCGAATTAACGACTCTCGATTTTAATTAGACGGCAATTCATACGGACGTCAGAGTTTGCATTTCTGCAAAAAACTCGAAAAACTCGAGTTCGACCAAGAAAAGCTGCGGTCATAAATCTCTTGGGAGGGTAAAAGTTTTTCGTTATCGCGAAAATACGATCGCGACGAGAAAAAGCTTTTGATTCGCAACGTAAATAGTTGAAGGAGCTTTTTCGAACGGGGATGTTCCGCAAAGAATTTCATATGACGTCAGTCAGGGTCGACATTAAAAAAAAAATCATTCACTTTTTTACAGCCCCAACGTGAATTTATACCTGTTCAAGTATAACTATGTATATTAGCATTACGTACAGGTAAACGTATAATACACGTGTTCGAATTTCCCAGTGAACTTTTCTACGTGTTATCTTGTTTTTTTTTTCGAATTAGCAGTAAAAGCTGATGCACGTAGAATAACACGACTCTTTCAAAAGATATGACAAATCACATTGAACTTTTGTTTGAACCGATTCTTCCGCCGGATTATTTTCTGCTCAGGTGCGCACTTCCGTTTTTACGTTCAGTTTCGGCCCTTTGTTTCTTTTTTCCCTATTTCCTGCCAGTAGCGCTGCCGTATAGTTACCCTGTAATTGTCCGGGGACTAACTCGTATATTTTCAACCTCATACGCGTCACGTGTCTTTCGTGGTTTTCAAATAGCCCGCCACGTGTACCGCGTGTTCCATTTTTTTTTTTTTTTCAAGTAAGGTACCTGAAGTTGTCGCGTTCGAGCGCGAAACAACCTAATTCCCTATAGGGAGATCCGCTGGTCGTTTTAGCCGAGTGCAGGCGTGTCGATAAAAAAAAGAATTTCTTAAAAATGAATTCTCGTAGAGAAATGTAAAAAAAAAGGTATTCTCCAATTTCGATTTACTCTTCCATGAGGCATCACGTAATTTTACGTTTGTATCAGGATTTTAGGAAATAGTAGATCTTCGTGTTCGACACAGAAAGAAAAGTCTGGAGTATCAGAAATTCGTAGCCATAAGTAGGAGCAAACGAGCTGCTATACGTTTTTTCCGTGTGAAAGCGTCCGTATGTAACTTGAAAGGAAAGAAGAAGAAAAGAAAGAAAAAATAATGACCATCCAACAACAAGGCACACTGACGGATAATTAACATGGTTGTAACAACTTGATGGTTTCCTTGTAAGAGTTTGATAATTCCTTGCTAATGATATTTACTCGAGGGCCTAATAAGCAAACGAATGCGCTTCGAAAATTGGCCCTTCGAGGAATTTGCATTCAAGCGAAGATTCAATTTGGATCTTAAGCACCGGCCTGGTACATAATTATAAAAAGTATACATGCAATTACGTGTAGCCAGGGCCGTAAAGCGAATAAAAGGTTCTTTCAAAGGAGAGAGCACCGAAGAGTGAGTGGTAGCGAACGAGCGAACGAGCGAGAGAGAGAGAGAGAGAGAGAGAGAGTCGGGTTAAAGGGGACAGAAGGAGAGAAAAAAAGAACACGAAGAAGCTTTCTAGTTCCGACGCGAGTGGCGCTTCGGTCGCTACTAAACTCCGAAATGCAGAATCGTGCCGGTGTTCCTGCTTTAAATTTCTCTCTCGCGCTTACAAATATGCCGTCACTTTTGTTCTGGCTTGTCAAACCAGTCTTGTAACTCACGCGAATGACAAATTTTGTCGAAAATAGAAACTTTATCTTTCGACCTGACGCATATTCGGTTACACGTAAGTCCCGAAGGCATTTCCTAACGATATTTGACGTCTTACACGCTACTCGTTCGATTTACCAACTTTCCGAATGCGAAGCCTTCGGGTCTCACGCGGTAATATTTATTTCGCCTTCGAATTTTGTCACGGAACTTTCTCCCTCGTTTCCGTATCATTGTTCTTAAGTAACTATATAATTTTACACACCGCACGAAAGCGCCACTGATCTCGAGGGGAAGGTGGTTAATTAATCCATTTAAATTAATTTCCCACAATGCACCATTCGCGCATATCCAGCAACAATTACCGTACGTATCCTCAATTAAAATAAGGGATGCACGCGTGATTGGAGAATTAATACATTTTTATTATACATTGGCGTAGGTACGAGATAAAATTTTTGTTCAACGATAATCACACTGCAAGACGTTTTTCGTTAAAGAAAATATTAAAGAATTCTACACGCTTATCACAATATGGCAATATGGCGGGTGAGTCGTATCACGAAGATTTTGGATAAAGAAACGAGTGACAGAAGTCTCGGGGAAAATGGTAAACGGGTGAAAGTACGGCATTATGATAAAGATCCAACTAGGCGACTGTCAGACCATTATATGCATGGACACGTGGAACGAAGCTCCAGTGTGGGAAATAAAGGATTCTGCGGGAAGACGTAGGTGGTAGGTCAGGAGATGCAGGTGCAGGAAGGGGAGGGATAAAGGTACTCGTGAGAAGATGAACGACACGATTCACATGGCAGCGACACAGCCTCCAGTACCAACCTTTTTAGTATCTCTTGAATACCCATGGCACTTCACTGACACTGCTACCAACTGCAGTTCTATGGCCTCGATAGGCACCATTTAAAAAAGCATTAACACTTATGCTGGACTTTTATGGGCGCTCTTGTGTATCATAGATTATTTTTTAGGTTGGCAATCCTTTTTAATCGGCCGCTGTCGTAGCCATTAAGCAGCGAGAAGGAAATTTCGTATAGACAAGCAGTGATTGGCGGGAGTAGAAAAATTGGGTCTGTAAAAAAAAATATATTCGAGATCATCGCAGATAAGAGCTTTGAAAAAGGCAAAAGTCACGTTATCACGTGATTGATACGGAGGGATGCTGTACCGAACTGCTGATTAAGCCGGTTATTTTTCTCCGGAGATGTCGAAACATTAATAATGAAGTCTGAAAGTTATGAGAGAGGAGGGGTATGGATGAAAATTGTTTGAAATTTTTTTTTTTTTTGTATTCTCTCATCCTATAAATATGTAGTTAGGGGCTGTCTCAACCCTTGGGATTTCGCATTGAAACCAACTTTTTTTTTCTTTTCTCTTTTTTTTGGTCTCGAAAGTGTTTACTACGGAATGATGGATGAAATGTATAGCACGTGCGACTACACGATGGAGACAATGATAAAGAGGGTTAAGAAGGTTACTACAAAAAATGAGGTATCGGGTAGGACAATTTTTTGGAAAAAAAAAGAAAAAAATCACAGAAGACAAAAATCATCCCTCGCTAATGTATTCCTCGAATGTCAATTTTCTGCGTAATTTTTCTAAGTAACGGAAACCAAGTTCCTCGAAGAGGGTGGAAGGCGGAAAAATAAGTAGTAAAAAATATTGAGGCAATTATCGAACTTTTTCAAGAGCACGCGCGAGCTGTCAAATATTCGCGGCTGAAGTGTCCTTTGACGGCGAAACGGTATCACAATGTCCGTGGAAAAATAAGGGAGAAAAAGTTAAGTGTTTGCGATGAAAAAAGAAAAGCACGATAGGAGGGAGAGGCTGGGCAGGGGAGCGGAGGGGGCAGACGAGTTTTTCTTATTAGGTGTCAAGACCCAAGACAAGCGAAGTCCTTTTCCCTCTTGTATGTATAATGCGAACTTAATGTTTAGGTCAAAATTGCACAAGCACGAAATTCCACTGCTTAAATCTCTCATTGGCCCATGGAATGGACCAATGGAAGCTGAAGGTTATAGACGTGAAATCCAATTAGCTCTTGATCCACGTTAACGTAGCTCTCACGTTTCCGAATTCAGTTGCAAAACTTTCATTCCGAAAAGAAGCCACCGAATGGGAAAATATCTCGCATTTCCGTAATTTTGAATTTTCCACGCATGATTTTTTTTCTTTTTTTTTCCCGATAACTCTTACGATTCAATAGACGTGGTTGTTAATAAAATGGAATTTACGTGTGTCCATCGAAATTCTGTATGCTCGTCCGTATATGATTTTAAGCTTCGTTCACACGTGACATCGCGTTATGGCGACAGTTGGCGGTACACTTGACGCGTGATGCCTTATCAATCGGCATTGTTCTGCTAGCCGAACAACACCTGCTGCCGATACCAGCAGACTGGATTTACATGACGAAACGCACCAAATCGAGTGATGACTGTTGGTAACACTGCTTGTAGACCGATATCATGGTACACGAGGTATTAGCAACATTGTAACAATTGTACAGTGTTGTTCGTGATTGATTATCTTGAAAAAAAGGATTTGGGAGGAAATATCAGATTTTTTTTTTTTTCTTTCACGGTTTTATGAACTTTGCCAGTTACTCGTTAATGGCGCTGCGGGTCATTGAGGAAACTTTTAAATCTTGGCTGACACAGGGCTTTCGACGTGGAAACATTGGTGGAAGTGCCCGAAGCACTTGGGTGTTATCCATCTTCGAAAGTCAGTCGAAGGGTGCAGGGGGGAGTCTGGTTACGAAGCAGTGGGAGAAATAATACAGGAATTCATCGAGGGGGTAGAAGAAGGATGGAGGATTGTATAAGAGATGCAACGAAGGGAAACAAGTATTGTTTCATTTGGCCAATCGGACTGTCCACGTCACGAGGATAAATCTTGAAAAAACAATCGAGCGAATATTGGCAGATTTATTGTTGTTCTGTATGATGTTTTTTTTGAACGGAGTTGCTGGAGAAAATAATAAGAATGCAATATATATATATATATATATATATATATATATATATATATATATATATATTTTATACAAGCCAAGTAAAAAATATATATAGATTGTTTGCCTATAAGCCTGTTTCTGGCGGTTAGCAAAATTTAAGAATCCAAGTCGACGTCAAGATTTTGGCATAAAATCAGACCGAGGAGAAGCTGACCGATACTCGGGACGATCCATCTTATAAAGTGACTGGTCCAGCGAAAAGGAGGCTGGATAAAGGTACAATAATGCCAAAAAGAAAAATACTGAAAATCCCATCTCCGCTACGTTTTGTACGGCGTAGCTAATGTTGGATTTCTCAAGATTTATTACGTCTTCGAAATTCGAGATAAGTCGGTCATTTTTTCTAGAATATCCGTAAAATTGAATTTCTTTAAATTGCATTTTCATAACTCCTTTCGAATGGCCACGAGGCGGAGGCGTATTTCCGTAATTTGTACACGTCCTTTATTAAAGCCCCGTTAAATCCTATCATTATGCATACGTTAACTGTCCCTGTAAAATCTTAACCAGTTCATTCGTTCCACAATGTACTTGCACCTGTGTAGCTAACTTCATGTCAATCGAATTAACGTACTGTATCCTAGTTGTTACAAGAGATAGAGATTCGATCGAACGTACTTACGTTTACATTGAAAACGGACATTTATTAAATGTCACATTAATATCCTATAGGCAAATCAATTTGTATGTAATTACCGTTAATATACTATACATCACAGCCATCTGACAGATACACGGTAATGAGAATTCGATAGGCCAATAACATTTCGAATAACGCACTATCAAAATGTACGTGAGGTTTTACGTATATTTTCATGTAAAAAAAGAAAATGATTTATCGTTATATGAAAACTAGCGGTGGATAAAGCAGACGTATCCAGTAATATGATTAATGTACAGTCAATGAAATAATTATTATGATAAAGCGTGTAGAATTTATGGATCGACGTGCATAGATTATTATTTCTATTGACGATCATTAATAAAATTATGAAAATCATTTATTTTCTATGTCACCCCATATATGGCATATCGCCACGCCGATGTATTTTAGTTTGATATCTTTTTTGCGCAATTTCTAGCAAATTGCAAAACGTCGACGTCAGGTTGGATCGGCAGAGGGAATTATATGGGCGAAGCTCATAAAACGTTATACTTTTTCCTTCTATGGGTAAATGGAGAAAATTAATTTTTCAAAGCGACGCGATATCGGATTCTACGCAGCCGAAACGTCTAGCGGGTTCGTTGTGAGGCGTACCTTTAATTTAAATGGAAAGTCTTATTTTGACATTCATCTCGTTGATTTTGAACGTGAAGGCGATGTGAAAAGAGATGCAATTATTATGAAAAGTGTTCTCGTCGATTGGCAAATATTTCGTTAAAGTTTAATGAAATTTCGCAAAGTTTCAATACGTTCGATGATTTTCGCGAATATTAGCTGGACGATAATTGCACGTGTGAAGTTTGCAGGACGGTCAGTCGAACGAGTCGTTGATGAATTTCGTATTGAAATTTAAGATTGTAATTCCACGTGGACTCTGCAACGTGCCGTCTAGGATACAGCAGGAGAATTTATTGATACGAGGAAATATATTGTGCGAATCGAGTAAATTCGATTGAATGAAACTTGTAATAAGAGTTTATCGAAGCGAAGGAATCGCAAGGTCCGATGCAATCTTATCGCGCTTCTTGTGGCATCACCTTCGTAACGAGACGGAAGTAGCATTAGGTGACTATAGAAATTTATGTTATTTTTCATTAACGAGCCTCTTTTTCTTTTCGTCATACCGTATATTTCGCAAAGGCCTTTCGCCAATTTCCCCATGAATTCTTTACCGGATACGAAGAACGCATTTACATGTAAATTGCGCCCCGAGAATTTACGTTTTCGATGTCCGGATAAAATATAGAAAAAAAAATTCCTAATCGATACTATATGATACTATTTCATTATACGAAGCACCGTTATATAGAAGTTGTTAATATTTTCCACATTTTTCAAATATTATTTTTACGCTTTATTGGGAATTCATGAAATTCGATATGATTTTATTAAAGCTGTTTGGACGTTTCTATAAAATAATCGGAAGAGTCCATTGTCAATGAACAGGATCCAATCTGTCTGCTTGCGTGTGCCGCACCGTGCAAATACTTGTTACCTGTACCTGCACGTATGAGATTAATTGCATGGAATGCACTTTTTTTTTTTTTTTTTTTTTTTTTTTTTTTTAATTAAGCTCACTCATTAAGAACAATGACGCGCAATAAGAGGTCCAGGACTGCTTTTAATAAAGTTTATTAAATTATAATTTAAAGAAAAAAAAAACGTGTGCAGCTGGCAAAGAACAAGGGAAAAAGCACGGTAGGAATGTTAAAGTTGTGCTTTTTTTGAAATTAATTTTTCTCGACGCTTTATAGGCTATAACTTGAAAAATAATCTTTCCGACAAATTGCTACTATGAGATAGGGGTGTAACGATTGCGTCACGGGGGACTTCATCCCTAAAACTGTCCTGTTAATTTGATATGGGTGTGGAACGAGGGCGCGCGAAAAATTGCAAATTGAATTGGGCAGCCCCGAAATGAGTGAGCGTCAATTACATTTAGTGCGAGAGGACAAGGTACAAATGCACCCTTAAAGTCTGTTCTCGAGAAGCCACGTTAGTCAAACGAAATCCACTTTCGACATTTCAAAATTTATTTTCACCCAAATTAGGAGGTCTAACAATAATTGTATAATCAAGAGAATTTCATATTCAAAATTTTTTAACGAATTTTAAAAACACCTTCTAGCCCTTGTAACGAAAATCTAATTGGATGCACGATACGAAGAAAACATTGAAATTTCGCAACGTACATTAATTTAAATTACGAGAGCGTCAGGCGTCAGGCCGCCAATTGAAAACACCCTTAGCAAAATATCACACGTGGACGGGATAACCGAAGCATGCATCGAACAGCTTGAAGTAGAGTCGGGATAAGCAAATAAAGAAAAAAAAAAAGAAAGTAAATAAAAGAGTATAAAAAATGTGAAAAAGGATGATATTTGTCTCTGCTGCTGTCAACCTTTTTATATTGCCGTCCGTAAGTACCGCGCCGGAAAGTACGCGAACAAAAACATAAAAACCAAATGGGAAAGAAGAGAGAAAAATGATGCTGCTACTGTAGAATAATAACATGGGGGTCTCTCTGTCACTATCAGCTTTACGTCGGGGATTGAAGTTGAAAAATTAAAACAATGTGTTATTTTTACAATAAAACAACCGACAAATTTTCTCCAGGATCGTACAGAGAGAGAGAGAGAGAGAGAGAGAGAGAGAGAGAGAGAGAGAAATTTGGTAGCTCACAAAGAATTAGAGTAAATTTACCTATTTGTTTCTCTATAAGATTTTTATTTTTTTCACCGAATAATTATCAAAAAAAAAATGCCTGATCCGAACTTTAGGTCCTTTACAGAGCGTCAAACCATCCGCGACTTCCAACCTGTTGCCTCCGAATACGCTATTCTATTTTTACCTATAATATATACTTTTTTTTCTTTACGAGAACACGTCGTAAAGCGGAATGACTGACACGCCAGCACTGGCCAATAAACTCAAACGTTCAGTCCCCACCAGCCTCTCCAAGGCACTTGGTCTTCCTTCGTCCCTTTATTTGAGCAATCGCTGAAAATATCTTTTACCAAATGGACCATCTCTTCGGTGCTGTCAATCGGTTTATTTACCATTTCCCTAAATCCTCAAATATCCACTGGACGTGTAACGTCCAAGAAGGCTCAAACTTTAAAAAAATAAGTGTAACAATGATATATAAAAATTAATATCAGTTTGCGAAAATAATTTATTTTTCCCTTTGAAAAATTTCTTTTAAAATTCACTTCGGTCCACGTATGGTGCCCACGTAGGTACTCACATGCGCGTGCACCATGTAAATAGAGTCGAACTGTTTGCTCGGTTGACAAAACGTTGTATGCACGTGAAGTTAGCATTTTGTTTGCTTTCGAGTTTTGAATAAGATTTATACCACGAATATCGGCTCGCGTCACGTATCCATATACCCTGTGACTATTTTAAAATGACACCTAAAATGCCTCTGAAATTCATGCACGTAACTGGTGTTTCCAATTAGTCGAAATGCAAATTAAAAAAGTAAATCAAAGTAATCGCGAGTAGAATTTTTCATGAAAATTCTTCTCGACACGCCGAAACTTCCAGCTTGCATCTTGTCGCTCGAGCAAACATTTGCAGAACCGGTCGCGCTTGCCTTAACGTGAAGTCACGCAATCTCGTTTCCGGGAGTTTCAGGTATCTTCGGCAAAGTAAACGATCGTGATAGCAATAACGACAGCAGTAACTTCGTATAGCCGTTTAACGTTGCCAATAATAATAACAACAGAGCAGTGCCGCATATATCTCTAAGACACTTTTCTCATATCAGCCAGTAAGATGGCAATGGCTGTCTCATAATCATGATACACAATAGCCAAGATTTTTCTTCGTCCCTTACAAAAGAATTCGTATAAATCAATGAACAATTATACAATATTTGATGAAAAAAAAAAAAATTTATCAAAAAATTTACTTAATTAAAAAATTATATTTTCTTTTATCAGAATCAATCGAAATCATTCGAATGCAAAACGTAGCAGGCACTTTTGGAACTTGTTCCAATTTCACTATAGGGAATCGCTGCCGTCGATGGAGTCGCGATAGACTCTTCCGCAATTCCTCAAATTGCTCTGACGAGCACTGCGCCAGGTCGTTGACTCACGTGCAACTTCAGGCGCAACCATCCTCGTCGCTCAAAATCCCAGGTTGATCTCGACCCTGAAACATCCGGCTACGAATAAGCCCGGCTGCGTGCCGAAACGGCGCTGAGCTTGAATATCGCGATTGCGGGTTTGAAGCGAGTCAAAGGGGAATATTGTCGTCGAAGGAGGAAGCCAAAAAATGAGGTATGAATTTCGACAGAAAAAAAAAAATGTGAAAACTATAACAAAACACGATAACAGGGTACTCGTGTGTACTTGAAGTGTAAACGAGGACAATTCCGTTGAATTCGAGTCTCCTCGTGGCTGGTCTGAAGTTTTCTATTGATCGTTGCTAAATTATTATATACGTATACACACACGTGGTAGCTAGTTTATTGGTTTCGACTATCGTCGTGACGTTTATGGCTGACAAGATTGTCTTGCTGTGGAGCGAAGAGAGTTTTGCTGGATAGAAGAAGAAAAAAAAGAAGAAGAAAAGTATGAGGAAAACAAGTAGTAGGTATGAGGCAGCTGGTTCACAATTTTCTCGTAGCAGCTTTCATTGCCAAGAAGTTGGCAACCCTGAGGACGTCTCGCGGAACACGTACGTGTACCGTTTCCACGTATATCCCACATGTGTGCTCAGGACCACAACGTCAACTCGATTACTGGCCGAACGAAATATTTCGACAACATATTGTTCCATTGCGTTATCCCGGCCGACTTATTGCCGGAGTCCCGGGAAGATTGTACGGCTGGGTTGTGAAGCTTCATGAGAATCGTCCTTGAGGTGCGTTTATGCGGGTTATAGGTTAAGCGGGGATACGTGAAATGACGTAATATAACCAGCCTGAGGAAAATTCAAGTTCACGGAGGGACTGAGGGAGGGGCGGAGGATCTTCGGGAGGAAGGGAAATGCGATAGAACGTTTTTGGCTTTCTTTTTTCTTTTTTCCATTTTCCTTCCACTTTCTGCCCACTAAAAGCTTTCGCGGTTATTTTTGTAAACGACTTTACCTTTTCGGGACACGTTGCCTTTCGTGGTATCTATACGAAGACCACGTAATATTACGGGAAAACTTTTCCCTAAATTTTGCTACCTTGGATTGAAATAATGAAATTTTTCAAAATTTATATTACTATTTTTTTTCTTTAGTTTTTCGTTTATTATACATTTTTCGTATTTCGGCAGTATCGGTCTGAATTGCCAAAGGTATTGAATGCCCAAAAAATACTGAAAATTTGGAAAATAAAACTGATATCTCTATACATTAATAGCTTGTTACGAGTACGCTGATGGTTATCTAATACGTGTTGGCAAGCATGTAGCCAATTTGCCGCCGGGCGACAGACCCTAAGCCCGCGTTTCCACGATAGATAAGCTGCTTATCAGATTGCCCAACTAAAATTAGCAAAAACTCATGCGGTTTTCGAGACTAAATTATTAGGCATGAGGCGAGAGATACGATAAAAAAAGCTTCGGTTCTCTAGCGGGTAAGGGGCTCTTGTTCTTTTTAACTGAAACAATTAATATACGCGAAGTATAGAAAACGAGGAAACACGTCAAGGGTAGTTCAAAGGCTAATTGTTTCGCGATATTAATGTCGCGTTTAATTAAAATTCCATTCGCATCGGACCGTCGCCGAATTATTTTTATCCCAGGTCGTTTATTTGCAGGACCAAAGACTGCATATATATATATATATATATATATATATATATATACATATATATGTGCTAAATGTAATGTTAAACCATAAAATATATTTATAGGTAAAAATAAAAATAAAATTCAATGATTTATCACGTCGAGGCAAAACACGTGGTAAATTTTTAAGGGAAAGCCAAAATTGCGCAGCATCCCCTATTAGCATTTTTTATTGATAACGGACCCACGTGGAATTATATAGTTTGATGTTTTTTTTAGATGAAAAAAATTTCTACCCAGAAAACATCTCGGGTATCTCGAGGCTGGAAAACCTTATCGAGAATCCTTCCTTATCCATAGGGTGACTTGCTTATCCTTTACTCTGTACATTTTATCACGTACCAAGACACACGGGGGTAAACAAAAATTCTGGATCAAACCGGGCACGTATTTTGATCCCACTTACTACTTTGTACGGTTGGCATGCGTGCTCGCACACGGTAGCCACAAAGATATACGTCATGGATTATTCCCAGGTACGATTACTCGCGGGAGTATACGTCATTAAAAATTCACGGTACACAGTGTATATAACGCATGAGCATACCTTTGCATCCCTTACAAGTATGAAAATTCAATCAGCCCATATGGTCTTATCGTTAAAGGGAAAAATTTAATGGTATATTAATTAACCCCGTGTGTGATATATAACGTGTTTTTGATTTGACGAGGGATATATTGGGTATGTTTTTTTATTTTCAAAATTACGCCCAAAGTTCAGTCCTTTCGAAATACAAAAGCCGAGGCTTCAGATTGCATGCATATTCATTGGTTTCGGTTGACGAGGTGAAATTTTTATCTACAGATATAAAAAAAAAAAAAGATGTATGCACCCTTTGGAAGGAATTTACATTAGAGTCAGCTGCCGTGTATATTGGCCTGGAAAAAGGGTTGTTCGAGTGAACGGGGATCGTTCAAGTATTTATAGACAGAAGGTTGATACGAAGATTTAGGGGAAACTTTATTGCGTGACGGATTTTTGAGTAAAATTATAAGGGTACCTTGTATCGTGTCGAGGGTTGGTGGGGTGATTTATTTGTATTCGTGCGAATTTCAATTTTGCAAAATTTTTTGGTAATTTTTAATTGAATATTTTTATTTTGTCATATTGTGTCGCTACGTTGGTACGGGGTGATAAAAACAATTTCAACCCTCCTAATACTTGGGGTCGGAACTCTTTAAGTCGTAGCTTTTCCTTTACCGTTTCAATCCCCAACGGTTGTGCCGGACTCCACTTTTTTTTTTCTTTTTTTTTTCCCCCGAAGGGATGCTTTTAGGCAAGAGCGAGGAGCCATGTTAAGTTAAACGTTAAAATTCAATGACTACATTTTTGGGTATCTATTATTTAGACACAAGGTAGAGCATCTATTTATTTTTATATTGATTTTAGAATCCATGTGTAAGGGTTGAAGTTCGACAGAACCCATTCTGAGATTTGTACGTGAATCGGAATATTTTTCAAAATTATCCCGCAACATACCCGGCTGTTTGCGAGAAATTGTAAAAAGTTAGGGAATCAAAGGAACCGCCGGTCGTTTATCCACTCGGATTGATTCGGGTTTGGTTCGTCTCGAGCAAAGGGAAGGAAAATGGAAAAGCGAAAATTGGCAAACCGTCACAGCGGGTGAACCGGGGGCAACCGGCTTTTAGACTCTCCTAACCCGGCTGGAAGTTCGTGACGTACCAAAGGGTTTCCTCGAATCGGTAAATAATTTATGAATTCCACTTCCGATTTCACGGTTTGACGCTTTTCAAGAAAAATTTACTCCAACTGCTGCCGCTTCTCCGTGCTGGCGGAACGGGAGAGCGAGGCGTGACGAAGTTTCGATTAAAGCGATTTTCGCTGTTTGGGGGTGAGGAACTTCTCGAAGAAGAGGAGAATAAGAAAGTAGAAGTAGAAATTAGGAAAACGAAAACCATCCCAGGACGGAGAACGGTTCGGTATATCGCTGAGCTAATGCATTGCGCGAGGAGAAAATTGAAAGTAAAAATAAAGAAAAAGAGAAAAATGAAAGAACATAGATGGACCCGAACTGCAGGACATTCGGGCAGGTCTTAATGGGTCGGCGACTTCTTGGTCCTCGAATCACGTCGCATACCCGTAAAAACCTAAAGTCTCGCAAGCACGGTGATTTATGTCGGCCTGTGCGTCATCGCCTGGAACGGCAAATCAATGAGCCATGACTTTTGTGTTCAGTGGTAAGAAAGGGGTGGCGGTGGGTCGGTGGGAGGGGGGG
>NW_014333612.1:11209-12236 GCF_000341935.2 Cephus cinctus | reverse complement strand
GGGGAGGGGGGGGGGACGAAGAAGGCTACGTGGACGAGGAAATTCATCGATGCATTATTGAAAATCTCCTGAACTCTCCCTCCTTCTATTCCTCCTTACTCTCCATCGCAATTCTCCCATTCTCAAGCCCCCACTCTACTTCCACTCTTTGGTCCTATCAACCTCTGACCCTCGCAGCATCCCCGCGGGTCTCAAAGTTGAAAGGCGAATCTGTGCGCAGGGTGCATCTTAATGAGAACTCCTCTCGAAGATTACTTATAACAATCGTCAGTGGGCAACTCGACGACTTCCCCCTCCCTCCCGCGGCTCCATAAGATTTTATCATTCGAAAGTTGGCCGATTTATCTCCTGCATCTAATCTACCTGAAAACTCGAGAAAAGGATGAAGACGCCTCGGCACGTTTATTTCTATGACTGCGACCTGAAAGTCCATTGGCGAATGGTTCGGTCTGGCTCGGTGCTTTGCAAGGACATTAATTCCAAGGCGAGGCTCCCCCCTCCCGCCCCCTCTGGCTCTCCGGTGACTCGACACTCCTGCTGCTTCCAAATCCTGGAAATCCCGGAGTCGCCGATCCTTCGCAGCGAGACCAGCCAGATGACAAGATATCGCGTTAGTCACGGTCAATGCGTTTGGCTCTTTGCAGTCGGCCAATGTTTGCAATACTAGGGTAAACCCGACAGTCCCAGTTTTCGTTTGTTCAGGAAAGTTCAGGCAAGCTTATAGGTTTGAGGATGTTCGGAAGGAGGATAGTGGTCCGGAGGCTGGACCACTAAGCGGACAGGAGTTGGGAGCCAAGGCAAACTGTACTCCTTGGCTCTTTGCTTCCTCGCTGCGAAAGTCAAGGAAAAGGTTGAACTACCCTTCTCTACCTTCTCAGCCTCCAGCAGCCTCTTCTCCTCTTCCTCTGACCTCTTTGACCTCGTACCTCGTTGCCCTTGTTCCTCTAGCTTCCTCCTTCTTTTGGTCCATCCACGTACGTTACGTCATCCACTGCTACCCTCCACCCCGTCGCCCTCCCCCCCCCCC
>NW_014333612.1:9081-10978 GCF_000341935.2 Cephus cinctus | reverse complement strand
CCCCCCCCCCCTACAGGGTGTCCAAAAAGTAAAAAGATTCTTGGCAGTGTTTTTACTTTTGCGCAGATACGGAAAAAGGATCTCGTTTGACGCTACAGCTTGCGAAATATATGAGAATTTCCCATTTCCGATTACGGGATTTCCGTGGGGGGATTCCGAATACACTCTGGGAATACCGAATCAAGATGCTATTCACAAACATTCCCTTCGTATTCTCTTATGTCTCGAACGTCTCGAACTTCGATATACGCTGTAAAATCCTGCGACTTCCTGCCGCGAGACGTCGCGGATAAACCGAATATCGCGTATCTACATGCGGACTGGCTTTTTGAACTATAAGTGCGTGACCCTTGACCTCGAGCGAAGATGGAACAGGTGAGATACGAGAGGCCATCCCCTTTGCTCCTCTCTCTTGGGTATTGTACACGGTTTTATCGCGAGGACGAAAACTCCAGTCGTCCTGGGAATAGTCGACCGGCTACTCGTGCGTTCGGTCGGTAAAGAAGAATGAAAAAGAATGAAATGGAATAAAGGGGGAAAAGAAAGTAAAAGAAATTGAAAAAAAAGAGATGCGGTCACAGAGAATCGAGGAGCAAACAACCCGGCTATCCAATTGCTAAACTTTTGTCTAGTGGTTAGGGAGACGTTCGGATCTGGAGCATCAATCGGGTTCTTACTTACCGACCGAGCAAATAATTCGATTTACTTTTTAATCATCGTTAAATCTCTTACGGGAAATAACGAGGCGACAAATTCGATTACAGCCTCCAAGTTCTGCTCTGGCTCTGACTCATAGCTAATGGTCAGAGTGGCTTCTTTCACGGTACCCAACCTAACCTCTACTACCCCTCCCTCTATCTCTTTAACTTTTTTTTTTTGATAATTCCATTTTCTAAAAGGGAATATAAGGTCCGGTCAAAAAACAAGAGAATTTTTTCGAGCTAATTGCACTCGCCGAATCGTCACTCGTAAAATCCTTCATCTTCCCCTTACCGGCAGCATCTCTCCCATCCATCTGGACCTCCAAGCATTCAAGTAACTTACTCGAACGTCCTTGAAACGAAGTCGAACTCATTAAGGATCCCGTCATTATCTCGATTAATTGCCAAAAGACAGTAAACTCGCTATTCCAAGCACGCGCTACCCGAATTATACATTAATTCTCAGCCCCCGAGTTCTTGTCTCACTTTCTGATCTCCGCTTTACATCTTTATTACTCAAAGTTTATCTGCCAAAATTACGGCACAGAGCTATCACACGTAACTCTCGAAAATTAGCGAAAGTTCGACGATGACCGTTTACCTCGTCGAATTCAAATTTACAATTCGTTCCCCTGACCTATTTATTGATTCCTTCGATCGAGTAACCGAAAATGATGAAATCACAATGAAAAATAATGAATCGCAATATTTTATTATTAACATCATTATTTTCCAGAATTTTCCAAAAAAATTATTTCTCCTCCAATCGATATCTCCAACCCCCTACAATAATTTGATCACGCGCTTAAGCTTCGAGTGACAAATGAATATTCAGGGATGCTGGGAGCGAGACGTCGAAAAGCGTCGCGACGCCACCATAATAACTGAAGCCGCTTCTCTGCGTCTCGAAAGGATTCCCTTAACCCGATATCTTTACTGGCTGAACGGGAATCCTCGGGATTCCGGTTGTTAAAGGGAATTGCACTGTAAACTTTGACTACTCTCCGGAGCGTTACGTGAAGACTGTAAACTATCTTCGCGGAAACAACATTGCACTACGTAATTACAGAGCATCTCGTACATGCCTGGACCAAGCAGCATCCATTGCTCTGTTAATCCCGTAACCTGAGAAAAGAACGAAATAGTCTGGATGATTCGTATCAAGATGGAAGCTACTACCCCTGGGAGGTGGGGGG
>NW_014333612.1:0-8475 GCF_000341935.2 Cephus cinctus | reverse complement strand
CTACCCCTGGGAGGTGGGGGGTGGTGGTGGGGGTGGGGGTGGGAGATTAAGAGGCCAAACGTAAAGGAACGAAGAAAACTCCTTCACTCGTAAAGTACCTACGTCAGCCGCAGCTATTGCGAATTACACGGAAGAAGGGATAAGAAATTTACAGAGTTACTATTAATTATAATTATTAATGACGTGAACTTGGGATTGATAAATAATTCCTTTTTTTTCTCAGCCAAGGGATCCGCAAGGGTTTTGGTGATTTTTTGATGACGTCAAAAATAATTCTGATTATTTAGGTCGCCGAGTGACGTCAGACAGGAAGACAATTACTGCCAGTCACTGATTATGACGTTTGCGAATTACATAGTGGATTTCCTATGACAGCCTATTGTGCTACCCCCCTTTAGCGATAGGAGCTTTGACTGCCTTGACGAATCTAAGGGACGTGAAACGGGTCGCTATCTCTTAGGAACGAACTCTGACATGTGAACTTTAGTAGACTATGGAGAGGCTGTCACAGAGTATTTTCAAAATTTCGAGGTAATTCAATGTCTACTGTTCTTCTGGATTTTGAAGAATCAGGAAAGTATCTTTTTATGTTACGTAAAGGGATGAAAGGCTTGTGAAAAATTTGATATCAATTTTGAATTTTTTTTTTTTTCTTCTTTTCATCCGCAAGTATTAAATTTTCACACTGATAGAGATTTTTTTTTATCCTAATTCACGAACTCTAGCTGTGTATTTATTAAGGAAAGGAACAAGTCAGCACCAATGGAGGTATAGAATCACGGATATAAAAATGGAAATTACGTATAGGAAATTGTATGCTGGTATCTTGGGTAAATAAATTAAAAAAAAAATGCATGCAAAGGGGATGCTGGTAATTATACAGGTTTAGCGTAGCCAATGCGAATATCTATAATTAGACTGTAGATACAGCGGAGCTGCAGGAAATAACTTTCTTTTTAGACGATCCGATAGCTGTGTAATTTATATATCTCTATTTGTCGCTTTTCTTCCTTGAAATACGTGTTGGATTTGGAAATGAGTTTTCGTACTTGAATACAGGGTCTTATTTATTTTATTTCTGGGTTCGATATTGTATCTGACATTGGTCTGGATTCGAGTACTGTAGTAAATTTTGAATCAATTTCTTTTTTCTGTTTTACCTAAAAATTATAAAAATTGTAAACTTCAACAAAATTTATCGAAGTGTCCGCAAAGTCCAGAACTGCAGGTTACGGGCGAAAAGACGCGTCATATGAGAATGCAGGAAAGTCTGAAGAGGACTGCCAATGTAAATGCGGCTTAAGAGCTCCCACCCGCTTTCGATCATATTCCTATTGAAAGTTTCAGCGACGATGGATATTTTCCAAGTATCATTTTCAACGGAGACACCAAGGGAATTTACGTTATTTACTAGCAGCGAGAATCCACAGAATCGATAAACATGAGAATCCATAAGAAAGTTTCGACTGTGCAAGTTTTGCGAATGGAATTTCCGAGTTTATGGAAATATGGAATAACTAAAAAAAAAAAAAAAGAAACAAAAAATATGCAATATACTACAACAGAGGAACGATAAATTTCACGTACAAATGACACGCCATATATTCTCCAAGTAAAAACCAAGTGCGCGGTGGTCCAAAATTCTAATTACTAAGATAAATAAAAAAAATGAAAATTCCTATTAAAAAAAAATTATTTCGTATAAAAATAGAAAACTCCCCATAAGCTAGACATTTGCAGAAGCTGTCGCGCGGAAATGAATAAGGAGAAATCTCGTGTTTCCTAGGGATTTTTATTTCTAGACGCTTTTCTGTCTTTCTGAAGAAATCTCGGTTTGCACTCAGATACAAGGAAGACGAAAGTTGAGGCTGAAATTCCGCCGCCGGCAACCTGGAAAAGTCTTAATGGATAGCATCCTACCTACCTACCTACCTATTCAGGGACTTCCTGGGGGCGGAGGGGGGAGAGAAAACAAAAAAAAAAAAAAAAACTTCCCCGACAAGACTTTTTGAGTGTTCCATACTTCAGCCCCAAATGTTCTGAAGATCCGGTATAACGCGATGAACTTGGCTCAAAATTTTGCGCAATTCCAAGTTTGAGAAAGGCGGAAGGTTGAGCAGAAAAAAAGAACGCGAGAGAGTGAGGTGGATTAAGAAAGACAGCAAGCACAAAATTGAACATAGAACTAGAAACGGAATTGCACGAGGAAGCATTTCAGTATCCGGAACTGACCATCCATAAAGACAAGCATTACGTTCGGTCCATAATATTAGCCTATTTATTTCAAAAGCTTAATAGCATTAACCGTGGCTAACGTATGAGCGTGCAAGTATGATTATACATAATATATATACACACACACATATATATATACTATCTACCAGCCGCTTATCTTCCATATATAATTTCATGTGTATCTTGCAATAATTGCAGTACTGCCAAGTTAGCATATTTTTTCCACCTGCCAACTTTTCGTTTTATCTGTCAATTTTCCGACTGCCTACCAAACATTTTTCCGACTGCGAACTTTTCACATTTCCAACTTACCCCCCTCCCCCTGCTACGCTATTTATAATTAGTAAAATTTATGACTAGAAAATCTTTTCACGAAAAATTCGTATCTCTGTATAGTGACGTAATATATTTTAATCTTTGGCACCGAACACAAGACTTGGAAAATCTCGATGCTCGATCGGTACAAGAAACCAAGTAGAGGTTCGCAGATGGCTTTTTCGAAGAGCAAATACAGCAACGTCATAATACGAAAATCCTCTTAAACAGACAATGAATTAATAGCAGCCAGTACGAGCGATACAAAATCCTAGCGCTGTATACCGCAGTGTATAATTCTACGCGGGAAATTTGAATCCCCCGAGTAATAATCGGTTCGCTTAAATAAGTATCGATCGTTGACGTTTGTATTAGGAAATTGCAAAATCCGCGAAATGTACCACGTGCGTCCGATCGAGTGTCACCGATGTCCCAGATTCTTAATAATTTTAATCCGGTAACGGGCAATGACGTAGCAACCGGGAAACCGTGACGATTTTACATTTGTTTCACGAAGAAAATTGAATTGTCGATAACAAAGCCCATTCTCGGAAAGTGTGGGTTAAATTGAAACAGCCAATTAAAAGTTATTCAAGGGGTAGGTATTGTGCGGCCAGTCAAGTTGGCTGCTAGCTGCGGGACGGTGAAGGTAGGAAGCGGTAAGGGTGAAGACGAGGAGGGGACTCTCCCCCATTGGTTGTCAGTAGTGGGATGGCACTTTAGTGGCATCGCTTATGTGCCCCACAGTCGATGCACGCAGGTCACTGGCGTGATGCCAATGTGTGAAACAAAGCTGAACTATGTAAAGCCTGCTAACTTCATCTTCGCGGGTTAACCAACCGAAGCCTCGACAAGCACCGTCGGCAACCAAATCCCGACGAACTTGGAGTATTTACGGCGGATCGATGACCCGCTTTGCTCGGACGGCAAATTCGAAACTTACCGTATACGTGCCAAAGTTATTGGCTCCAGGCTGCTGGGTGGATGCTGGACGAGCTGAAGATACAAACGGATGACATTTTTTGGGCATCCTGTCGGAGGTTTGATAACTCTTTGTCCCCATATTCAAAAAAAAAAAAAAAAAAAAAAAAAAAAATTTCGTGAAACTCGTATATTCCTGGTATACACTGTTATAATTTACTCCTTGGTGAAAATGAGGTTACTTTACAAGGGAAAGAAGGGAGATCATCTTTGCTCGACTTTGCTGATCTCTTTATTAATTTTCTTACCCAGGGAAAAATATGTCTTCCCTCGCGCATGTGGCGGATACACCAAATCCTCTTGGATAATAAGTTTTGCTATGTGCCGCTTCTCTGAGCTTTGTAGCTTTCGCGTGATGCTGATGCCGAGTCGAAATGAGATACGAAAGGGTCCAGGAAGAGGAAGAGGCTGTGGAAGGAATTATTACCAGGAGCGGCATTGTTACTACGTTTCACGTGGTAGACATTTTTACACGGATTAGGGGTTGAGACTTAATTGAGTTATCTACTGCTCCCCCACCACCCCCCCTTACTCCTGCACCCTTCTGCCAGTCCCCTTCTACACTCTACCAGAGACCTTCGACGAGTCCTCAACCGAGTTAACTTGTATCTCAGCGAGTGGCCATTATACGAGAAAAAGGGCCAACGTCGCTTAACAAACTTTATCAGCAGATTACGGTTTGCATCGTCTGTGACTCTGGGGAAATATACGTGGCGATATATCAAAACTCTATTAAAATATCCATCATTGCCCGTAATTTAGCTGGAGATTAAACGCAATCTGCTTTTTTACTGTAACCTTAATCCCAACGGACAGCTCTGTCGATAATTCCAGTCGGTAAAGAAGATTATAAAAGTCTCAAAGCAAAGGGAAGATCGAGAGTCGATAACTGTTCGATTGGAAATTTCACCTGTCATGGATATCGGAGATCAAAGAACTAATCCAAGAGCTACTTCGGACTGGTATCACGGTCATTCAAGGGATCTATATGTGCATGCATATATATATATATATATATATATATATTGCTTTAGTATCAATTGCTCAAACGCTTCGTTTAAGGTATTACAGCCTCTTGTCAGCTTTGGGTTAACTAACCTTACTACAGACCACAGTGATGCTTAAGCAGGCTGGTATAGGCTGGCAGTCTGTAAGCCTTAGTCGCCCTTGAATCCCCCCTTCCGTCTCCGCCCCTGGCACTCATTTAGTTATATTACAGCATGGTCGGTTACCTCGGGCCCCTGGTAATGGCCAACCAGGCTTCTTCCGTTGAAATATTTAACCTCGGATACTGCGGTCTCTCCTTTTTCCAAAAACAGACGTTTAATTGACCGCTCGAGAATATTTAACGTTTTTACGAGGGGGGCTTCTTGCTTTATACCTTTTTATCAGTTTGAGCCTCCTCCCGAACTTTTACGGTTACACATAAAAGTCCCACTAAATTTTACTCCTTGCCTCGAACACTCTGGACCTTTGAGAAGTGTACGGAAAAAAAAAGAAGAGAGAAAAGCTCCTAACGGACAAGGGACTCGAAAACTCCGTGCTTTGTATCCTTACGGACTTAAAACAAATAATCAAAGCATACGTTACACAAATTCCATTAAAAAAAAAATCGTTTTAAAAAATCGCACAGTGACGTAGGCGTCACTCGGCCTTTCGCCACGCAGCCCCGGGGCACCGGATTGTTTCTTATCGGCCCTGAAGAAATTGCCGACGTCCTCCGGTGCCATCCAGTCAGCATTCCCGTAGGCTTCGGAAGTAGCCAGGAAGTTCCCGGAGGCTATTCGGCCATTTCGAAGACTTCCGGGATCCAGCCAGGCTGCATTAACGTTACGTAATGAATCAAGCGTGGACCTTGGCAGATGTAATTAGAGGAAAATTGGGAAAGCGTACTGCGACCATAATTCGGCACGTAAGTGAAGTGCTCTGTACAAACTGAATTACCGCGAGACCAATAACGTTCTGGAAGCGATTTTCGATTGGTTTTCGCCGATATGCTCTACATATGCATACGTCTGTACACGTATTTATATATATCCCTATGGGACCGACACATGCTCGCCCAGTATTACCTAACCTAACTTTATTGTAACTGCTACCAATGTCGCTGCTTCCGGCATAACCCTGTGCGCGCAATTAATTTTCTATAATCCTAATCACTAATTAGCGAAACCGATTGGAGCTACGCGATATTCTCCACCATAGGCGCCGCCACACGTGTCGATTCTAATCCTTCCTACATATGCTTGTTTTTTGGTGCGTTACGAATCGGATAAATTTTGTATGACTTTTTCGGCAGTAGGGACCCAGGGGCTTGATTATTTTATTTGCTAATTATATCACTGCACCTGTATCTGGCGTGAAATTAATTAGGTGTTTCTCGATACGGATCAACAGGCAAAAGGCAACTCGTGTGTGTAGAAAAATAACCAGGGGGTACGTAGAAGCATTTTTAGGTTTTAATTGAAATAAATGTGGGTGAGCAGTATTAATTAACGAGGCACGGAGATGAAATTAACAAAACTGATCTCTGAGATAACCTTGAGATTCGGTAACGGGTATATTTTTAATTTGTTTTTGTGAAATGATTATTTTGAAAAATTTTTATCATTAGTTTAAATAGTCAGGGGTGAAACATGAGTGGTGGAGCTTTTTAGGTATAAAAGTGAAATCGTTCTGAAATTTTGATACTTTGGTACGAAGTATTTGCATATTATAAATATCCGATGAGAGGACGAAGCTGAAAGAAAAGAAGGGCGGGGACTGACCTGGGGCAACATTGTTGCTTTAAATTTTCCAAGTCAAATGGGGGTACCGTAAACTTGGAAGAAATCTCTGCGAGTGATTTGCACTGGTTTTATTAATAATTAATAATCGATTTAGAGCATCGACCGTAATTATTATGAACGACCAAAGTCTAATTGATATCCCAATTTGGAATCGAGCAGTACAGTACAGCAGGGTTAAATTCATAAATAAATGATTTGATTGTCTTGTGATTGCGCTAATAGCATTGTATATGCATACTTATGAAAAGAAAAATAATTAATCATTATCATATCAACGAGTATGGTTATTAATTTTTCAAGCCCCATGCATTTTTTAAAATTAACGGTATCAAGGCTCCCACGGTATTACATTTATTCAGCAAATTAGAAGTTATCTTTTTTTTTTATTTTAGGAGCATGAGAAAGACCGCAATGAGTACCAATCGGACGACTGTGGGGGACGAGATGAAAATCTCTGATTTCCCAGGATGATCTTTACCAAGGGCTGATTAACCTTTGACCGCAGTCATGTCTCGTTGCGTGAGTGTATATAAAAACCAGCGAAAGAAGGTCAAAGTTGAGGACATTTTACAGGTGAAAAGTTCTTGCTTACGCAATACTCGCTGATATTAACACCGAATTGCTTTGATAAGGGGAAATTGCTGGAGGGATAAGGAACGTTGCACGTGGTGGCATCAGGGGTTATGTATATTTATATGTTTTTTCATGAGGTACCAGAAAAGGAGGGGAATTTTAATAGTTGCTGAATCAAAAAAATTTAATGAATTTTTTGAAAATTAATAATTTTTTTATATGCATTACTTGTGCTAAGGAATGTAAAGTGAAGGGACCAAAATTATTATTACATGTTAACCGTCGATAACGTAGATCTCTGTGCGTCTCTGTATGCTCGCCAAAAATGTGATTCTGATTCACATAAGAGCTCATAAATATAGGAAATGGAAATGAAGAAATGGAAATTTACGCAGCTTGCGTAGGTGACTTTAAACATTTCGCCGAATGCGAACAGTCAAGAGGCGTTAACGTTTTCGTGAATAATTATTCCATACTATGCTCCATTATTCTCTGCATACCTAATTTCCGGTTTTAGCGGAATTTTACAGACTGCTTCGACTGTCCGCTATACAGTCGACCAGATGCTCTTTAATTAATTAACAACAATATCTGTTACAGAATCTCCATACAAGCCAAACGTGCAATTCGCACGGTGGCTGAAACGCATTGCAATGCTGTTTTTTTTATTACTAGCTGGATGTCGACATATTCAATTTTGGATTCTGCGTGTTTCTCGCCATAGATTTTGGAATCTACGGGATTCTTTGAGATTCGGAGTGGTGTTCCTGGCTGCAGTAGGCCCTTATGCTTTCCGGCCCTGACGTAATTTTCCCTGTTTACCGTCGAGCTAACGAAAAAGCTCCCCAAAATGCAAATTTAGGAGAAAATTTATCAAATTTTCCTATCGCGCGCTTTCACGTATTTTGCAAATTTTGTTTTCATCGAAATAATAACGTCAAGTAAGTTAAACTCGCAGACAATTTACTTACAGCTCGTAATAATCATATTACCCAATAAAAAAAAGTGAAAAAAAAAAAATTTGCAAATTCACATAAAGATTCGCAATAGCACAGAAATTAACGAAGCCTGGAACTTCGTTCGATTAAGAAACCCGATTTGAGTGCAGACAGAAGACGCAGCAGCCTTCTGTATCCCTGTCATCGGAAAGTAATTTGGCCCTTGAAGAAGCCCCGTATTCAAAGGCTCGCGTTATTAATGTATTTTGTATTACATATTCATCGACGCGCGATATTCAAATTTTTCTAAAGCCCTGTCAGCGGAGGATGCTGGAAAATCTTAAAGATCGAGCCCGGACGTGCTCCGAAGGATAGGCCCTGTCATCCCTTAAGGATAATGTGCCGCCCCCGTTGGCACTTTTTACCCCCCGGCGTCGTCGCCGTTCCTCATCCGAAATCCCGAAAAGCTTTACGGCATTCAAATTTTTCGCCAGGAACACACATTGTTCAAACGTCGAAATGGATGTCAGCAGGTCTACCAATCCCTTAATCTCTTTTGCCATCCGTGTCCTGCACTTTGCCAAATAAAGTCTGCAGTACTTTTTTTTTTTTTTTTTTTTTTTTTTTTTTTTTTTTTTTTTTTT
>NW_014333611.1:87321-183371 GCF_000341935.2 Cephus cinctus | reverse complement strand
TGTAATTTCAATTCAATTTTTATCTACTCCGTATATTTTGCGGGATTTTTTCACAAATTGAGGTTCTACGCGAGTGTCAAGTACGCACCGCACTTTCTTAAAAATGTCTCAAAAAGATTTCAACAATAGGCTTTTACAATAGTTCTTGTGAAGTTCTATAGTTCTAACTCTCGTTCTAAGGGTTGCTTTCGGAACCAGAGGTGAGTAGCGGAGAACCTCTGCCCGCCAAGCTACACGTTCGTGTTCACGTTTAGCTCGGCTGCGATGGGATTCGCATTGTCGACGAAAGTTATAATCACAAAATCCTACTTCCAGACTCGCCGCTACGATTTGGCGCCATGATTTTGGTATCGCCTAAAACCGTAGCGTTGTGCATCTCCCTACTCATCTTTGGTATTACTATATGTGTATGCCCGACCAATAAAGAACATGGATTGGTTGGAGAGCCCTCCGCTTAGGTGGCGCGGCGATGCTGAAATGAAACTTGGTCCATGAAAACTAGCTTTTGGCAATCTCCCTACTCATCTCTGGTAGTAGCGCGCGAGGATGAAAATAACATCGAAACAGAGGACATACGCAATTCGAGAATAAAACGAAAGTGTAAGTCGCCATTGCATCGAGGAGCGTTTATTGCGAACTCCATTCCGTGGAGAATATTGACAACCGATAACACTCGATAAAACCGCAGCATTATGGCTAAAGGAAAAGGTACATTTTCTTTACTATTACATATAAGTATACATTTTGACTTTGCAAATGGTTTTTCAATATTGCTTTTGGTGTTATTATATAAATAATTAGGATATAATCATTAGTGGATATATTCTCGTTCTGTTTGGTGATGCTGATCGATTGACGATTATTTTTAGGTGGTGGTGGAAAAGGTGGAGACGTGAGTTATAGCATAAGATGTTTTATTGTTGTTTTTATGGTTATTTTTAAAAAGTTCATCAAAGATCATTTAATTAATTCTTTCGCGTCTTTCTGTAATCCACTTTTTGTTATGATCGTGAGAAATAATGCAGGCAAATGAGATATTGTAAAAAACAACTTACAGAAAAAAGCTGCAGGTGCCGTTAGCGGCGCCAGCGCTAATGCTAGTTCCGGTGGTAAAACAGCTGAAGTGAAACCTGATGGGAATGCTGGAAAGAAGGGCGGAAAGAAAGGTGGGTAATAAATAATACATTTTGCACTTTTATTTTGTTAGCAATTATTGACAGATGTTTATGTTATAATTTGTTGCATTATCATTGCAGGCGGAAAGAAATGATGCATACTGGATCGCAGGAAAATTTCAACATAGAATAATAAGGGCGCGAAAAAAATTTTTAAATATCAACATTTTTCTTTGTCGCATTAAAATCCTATTAGTTGCGCACAAATTCATCGAATATAATGATCAATCATCAAATTCAACAACTGTTAAATACGTATTTGATTAAAGCAGAAAAAATATGCTTATAGCATAAAATCATATAGGTTTATTTTTCTTGTCATTTCATTAAGATTGGTTATTTTAAATATCTTTAAGCTGACATATATCACGGCGAAATACAGTACAGTAATCAAAAATAAGAATTAAATTTTTCTAAACAAAAAAATGTCTTATCTATGTATACTGATTAGCATCTTAAACGAGTTCAGCATCTTCATTAAAAAGAAAATACGTCATATTTAACAATTATTCGTAATTTTATATTGACAGTCATTTTTTTGTAACGTATTCGAGTAATAGCTACAGTTTCTTAACTAATAGTTCAAAAATGTTTTCTCATAAGTTTACAACGTTACATATGCTGTTGTACGCACATGTGTTGAATTCGCCTATAATGATATATGGTATTTACAATAAAAATAATCACATTGGTTCAACTGTATCCCGATACCACATTATCGGACACCGGAAGCTTGCGTACTTGCCGCCGGCGTATTTCCGGACGTAATACTGTTGGTACCACGCATGTCAAATGCGGATATAACAGCGTTGACAGCAACAGTCAAAACCATCAACGTCAAACAAATGTTGTTCCATATATTGGCTTTCCCTTGATCTTGTTGCTTGTTTATATTAAGAGAGGACCCCAGCAGGACGCAAATAATACCTTGGATCAGCTGATGGAGTTATTGGATAACGGAAACAAAAAAGAAAAAAGAAATAATAATAAATGGGAGCGTCAACTAAAGATAATTAAACAAAGTAATTACACCATGATAATAGAATAAATAATAAAAATGGTTCAATGTCCGAAAATAATGGTGATTATAAAGTAAAAAAATAATGGAGACATCATCTGGATTTTTAATGGATATTATAAGATTACAGGGATCTGGAAATATTGAAATGGGATAATTTTGGTACAGCAGGATCGAAACCGAAAGTCATTTTAACGACGTCGCAAAAGGTGGCGCCAGTGGCGACTGCCAAAGCGGCGTGATTAGCCAATTGGACTCGTCGAACAGTCTCGTTCCGTTTGAGGTCCAGCATGATCAGCAACACACCCAAGATGACTCCCAGAATCTTATCTCGTAATGATTGACGATATATTGATTATTTTTATTTAATGACTCGGAAATGCAAACGGCCCGATCGTACGACTCGATTTGAATGTCTTTTCTTTATTGGTTACGTTTCCTCCGTTCTCTCCATCCTGTGTGTTAGCAGTTGGAGCGGCTGATTACTGTGCTCCATACCGAAACCGGAAACCAGCACGTTCACCAAACTGATCAGAAAGACACCGACGAGGATCAGATCATTTAGAATCAAGGCGGCCCGATGATCCCTCTCGCGATTGATGTCTAATCCACCGACGATTAGATAGAGTATACCCACGACGGCCTGTGCAACGATTTGTCTCTAATTTCCGGCTGAGCAATGATTGGCGTCTGCGCCTGCGAATTGATCCAATTGCACTGAACTTCCGGTAATGCACGTATATTTTTCAAATTGAGATCTAGATTTGAACGAACTATTTCACCATTTAATTTTGCCTCTCAAATGATTCTAAGCCTGCGCAATCGTATCGGAGGATAACAAGGCTGCCAATCCCGTCGGATCGAAGGCAGCGATCAGAAGATTGTCCAAGAAGACGACGAAGCTTAGTGTCACTCTCAATCGGCCAATCCACTCTACGGAAATTGCGTACTTGGCGTCCTCCATCCTGCAGTCTCGCATTAGGTTTAGCGAGAGAGACAGTAATCCCGACAGGATCTAACCTCCAAAAAAGTATAATCACTCTTTCTTTTCTTATTTATTATTCCATACGTTTTTAGCATATTGAGCGTTTCGAGTCGACAATTGGACCAATTGCAATCCGATCACGAACTAATCAACAATAACTATTATACTTAAAGATTATAAAACAGCTCTTTCATTTAAGTGGTGCATCTTGATTGTTTTGCTGTACATACACTCTATGACAATTAATAGTATTTGTAAAATGATACCTGCAATCCAATGGAGACGCATATCAGCGACAGCATCAAAATATAAAATTCATGTTGAGTTCCGACCTGTAAAAAAATGTTAGTATGTAAAACTATGTAAGTTTTGTTAAAACATTTTTTTTATCAATGCCTAAATGCACATCGTAAAAGCGTATTAATCGAGATTCTTAAACGGCATTAAACCTTTGAATAGCAGTCGATATAAATTTCTCTTGTGACTTAATGACAAATCATTGGATTGCACGATCTGAGTGTTGCGTATATTGTGGCTTTGTTGTCAGTCCTTTTTTTCCCTTTCGTTTCCTTGAAAATAATCATTAATCGCAAAACAAAACAAGAAGCGCAGATTTTCACCTACGCTCGAGTAATTTCTACGCTTGGAGAGATTTGACGCAGTAGGATGTAAAATGAAAGAAAAATTAACCATATTGAACAATGAATCTTACCTGCAATATGTATTTCAGCTGGGATGCATTGGCAGTGAGGAGGGCAATGTCCAGCATACCCTGTGCAATTGTTTTCTTTGTTGCGTAACGATTTGCATCGAGCGATTTGACCTTTGAAGAAAGAGAGAAAGAAAAATATAAATTTCACAATGAACGATTGCATCGATAAAAACAAAACGTTTGTGTAACAAGTATCGGAGACTTACAATAGTCTCGGCAATATCTAGTATGGTCATTTTTGGATGTTTAGTATTTAATCTGCATTCACTAATAATTCCCAGATTCGTATGCACGAGCAAATAAATAATAAAACAATAAATAACCGTTTCGATCTTGATAGGTGAAACAAGGTAACACGACTGATTCGATAAATGAATTTTGCTGGCTTAAGCAATGCATTATGGGTGGGATATAACAAAAAAAGTGAAAAGGACAAAGAAACTGGAATGACTTCATTTCGTGAGGTGAAGTGTGATTATACGCTTTCGTTCATTTTGTACACCATTTCTCGTTTTTCGATGACGTGTTGTCTAGCCTCCAACTGGATTCGAAGCCGAACAGGACGTGCGACGAGGTCATTGCATAATTCTGCATTTAATTATAATCCAAGCAATCCAACTTGATTTTACCGAATTGTTTGCGAACTTGATGCACAGTTATTTGTGAGTTAAATTACGCAATCCGATGACTTGAGTCAAGTGAAGACTCATCAACAGACAACAATAAAGATTTAAAAATAATGATCTACGTATCCTTGGTAAACAATATTTTCGTATAGGGAACATGATAAAAATTGAATAAATAAAAAACTGATGACTTAGGATTCAGTGGTTGTTAGTGTCTTATCTGTTTTGATATCGTATTAATAGAAGACAAATATTGTTGAGTAGGTATGATGAATCGTAAAGACCGCGATTAAATGAGTCATTGAGTATCCATATTTTTCAAAAGATTTAATCCATTCTTTTGTCCAGCGTATAGATTGATATCTCAATTCCTTTATGCATTGTTTGATAAATCTTTTATGCTTACAATGTCGATGATGGTTCTCAAGCTAATGTCGGCCTTGTCCTGCTTTTTAGTCTTTTCGGATTCCGGATTTTCCGTGAGAAGTTCCTTACTTCCTGAGGTTGTCTCGTTGTTTGCGACTGCGATATTTTCTACGGCATTTTCGAACCTTTGCGAGTTTCGATTATCCACGATCGATACACTGAATACTTTGGAGTTTCGATTATCCTGCTTGTCACTGGCCGTCGATTCGTTAACTGCGATTTCACTTTCTGGATGAAAATTGTCTTGATCATTTGAACTGGTCGCTGGCACTTCCGAATTAGCACGTGAAATTCTAGCGTTAGAGAACTCCATTACTTCTGGTTCGTTTCTAAAACGTTCCTCTGTCCGAGCAGACGACGCTCCGTGAATCGGTTGGGACGGTTTTGATTTTTCTAACGGATCCTCGTATATATCATCGAAATCATCCCCGCCCGAAGCCAATTTGCCAAATTGTGACGGTTTCAAATTATTTTCAATAACTACTTTCGAACGCGACATGATCCGCTGTAACGTAATTATCCAAGTAAAATGTTCAGTTACCCGTTCCGATGTTTTTTTTTCTTTTTTTTTTTTCGTAAATTACCAAAGATTCTCACTATCATCCATTTAACGAAATGCACAAGAGAAAAATTCAACGTTTATTTATATAGGAGAGAAAAATATTTGAATTAGCCAATCCCGGTTTCCGAGCGACTGTCACTCCTGCACCCGTTTCTTCTCGACTGATTGGTTGGATCAATAACCCACGCGACGATTCGCTACTGCCGCAGGATTCGAAATCGCCACTCAACTTCTACTGCCCCCTTTTTTTCCATTTGTATCTTCGCGCTTCTTTCGCTTAACTCTAAGCTTTCTATTGTTGCAATATAACGGTACTTTAACTGCTGAAGTAGCTTGAGCTAAAGATTATCATTTTATGATAGCTGTCAATAACTCAATTAGATAACGATAGCATGGTGGAATGATGAGAAAATAAAGATATCACGATTGCCTTTGGCAATTAATTAAAAATTTACACGAATATAATCAACGAATACCAATTCTGAGATTCCTGAATAATTATACTTTCACAAAAATCTCGTTCCTTATTGCATAATTTATTCTTTTATCGATAATGATTTACCGTAATTTTGTCACATCATTATAAATTCCTCGTGTAATCATTGCACAATTCCTGAAGCGATTCAAGGAAGTTTGTTTATTTTAAGCAAATCACTTCCTATCCAATTCCACATGATTTGCAATTAAACATCTTAACCCTCGACTTCCACAAATATTTTTTAACACCAGATTCCAAAAAAAAAAGAAGACTGCGAAAATAGTTTAATCTGTCCTTCAGGAGCTTCCTGTTTAATTTTTTTAACTCTCTACAACATTAACATAAAATAGAAAACATAAATGAAACTCATCCTGTGCAAAGTATATCTCGTAGTGAAATGTAAAAAAACATACTAAGCTGAGGGTCTTATTCACACTGTAAAAGTTGTATTCTTTCACTTCCTGGGCGTTTATCGATCCCCAATAATAATTGCATAGCCATTGTAAATAACTATTAATCATGTCACGTAACATGTTTCAACTACAGTTACCTTCCACAGAGCGTATATGAATTTATAACTATTGCATGAACATCTTTGACCCTGGCATAGAACACAGAGTTCACCTAGATACGTATATGGGAAATGACGCAGAGATATCGACTAAACGTAACATAAAAGAACTTGTAAATATTTCCTATACATTTCTCGCGATTCGATCAATAACGATAAAGGAATTAAATAAATAAAAGTGCTTGCCCGAAAAAGAAGTAGGAATAAAGGAAAAGAAAATCAAAGTATGACTAAGTGAAGTGGTTGGTCAATTCAAAAAAATGAAATCCATCTATTGTAAAAAAAAGTTTACTTACCCCAGACATATTTCCATTTTCAGCATTCATTGGTGACACAGTGGTGGTAGCCATGACGGCAATGATTTCAATAACTCGTAAACGAATAAAAATAAAATATAATCAACTGGGACTCTATTTCGAAAATCCGCCCGGGCACGACCGGCCGAACGTTCACGAAACCAGATTACGAATTACAATACGGAAAGGATCGTAGTCCACCGACAAATATCACTCTTCTCAAGACGATCGGGCAGCCACCAACTAGATAGTCTTTCTAGAGCTCGATACCGATTTTATCTTACAGGTATATATATTTAATGCCGAGGCGTACTGGATCACGAATCGTGGGAAAAAGCCCGCGCTCTTTCGACTCTGCCGATTTATTTACCGTTGCATAGTGCTACGACTGTCCCCTCGTTCTATTGGTCAGTTCACTCGAGAGCAAATTCTCAATAGAACTTGATGACTTTCACTAACACCTTCCTCGATGGAAACTGGCAGCTGGAGGAAACAACCAGCAAACCAACAACCACCGCAGGATGCCACCAACTGCAGGCAGGATCGAATGTTGTGCACAGGAATAGTCATGGCAACGGATAAAATCACCCGGTATAACCAATTGCTTGGTTAGGAACTGACAACTGGTAACTGACGTTCGTCCGAATTATCACAGACGTCCAGTTGTTGCTGGATTATCAAAACTGGTCTTTCGTTAAAACCGAACAACAACTCGTGCGGCACTGATAGCATCTCTTAAACTTTCTTCAGGCTCTCAGGTACCACTAACGTCAATTGACGTTGTTTCATCATCGTCAGAAATAACTGTTTAATCATCCTGTATAATTATGATAGAGGTAAATAAACGTAGTCAATATTACTTGAAACACTATACATTTTTTTCTGTTGTTGCTTTGAAAATTTTTATGTAATTGTTGTTTATTATTATTTTCAAAGCAATCATGTCCGACGGTGTATCAGCTGGACAATGAATTTTCATTTTTTCAGCTATAACTTCACAGTCGTACTTTATCATTTGCTTAGGTATAGTATCTTTTATGATCATTCAATCGAAATAACGTACTCGAAATATCTGACATATATATGTATACGCATTTCATGGATATTCTTACAAATCAACGGATACACTCTTTCATACGAATGACCATTCTAAAACATCTTTTTATTTGTATTTTTTAATTCCGTTACAGAGCCAACACTGCATCGTTTATTTTCACTTTAGGAACGAATGGTAAACCGCGAATGTCTCGTAAAATTGGACATTTTTCTTTTTCCTTAAACTTCGAGTCTGCCATATTTTATATTCAGTACTACAAGATTACTTGATAGACTATAATGCCGTTTACTTAGATCATACATGACGCTCCACTTATTTCAAAATCCTTAACTGCTTTTCTTTTCATTTTGCACTTTTCCACTATCTTAAAACACCGTTGGACACGATAGATGGACGCTTGGTTGGCAGCGCTGGACTAGAAATGATTCGTCAAAGGTATTCAATGATAATCACTTTGAATAATCATTTCGATCATCGTGGACGAGGCAGTCGCGGTATATAATATTTTGAAATGGATTGCAGTGTTTCTCAATAAAGTTCATTCAACTCCGATTCACTTGAACGCGCTTCGACCGAGTCTCTTATTTCCGTTTATGCGCGAACGAAAGAAAAATCTCCTTAAAGACGCAATGAAAAGAAATTTTACGTTTTTTTTTCTGGTCACCATGTCGAGTCTTACAATTTTTAAGCACTTAGAGACATTGGTGATCGATCGATGACATTGTTTTCTTTGTTTCTTTTCTTTACACTTAATCATAAATTATATAGGTTAAAAATTGTGTCTTCGTGTTGCAGTGCTGAAGAGTGGGGATTTACTTTACATAGTAGGTACACTGACTCAAGGAGGTATACGCAGTCGATATAAAACAAAAAAAATAAAATAAAATGAACTGAATAACAATTAATAAAGTCCGCGTCGGCATAGGTTTTTTTCTTCAGAATATCTATGAACTCCAGATGCAAGGGATTCGACAATCTTTAGATTCAAAACGCAAAGGAATACGTAAAACGATACAATAGAGTCAGAGAAAAATTGCTTGGCTTTTGAGTAGCTGCCATATGACAATTGGTTGAATTTGAAAAATCATGGAAAACGAAGAAAGCTTTGCGCGATGATAAGCAATTCAGTTACTCCTAATGCATTGTCGGGAAAATAATGAAAAAGATGGGGTTAGTCAATTTTCTGAACGAAATACTAATTGTACTTATGCACAGTCCGAGACAGATGTGGCCTGGTCAACGATATAAAAAAAAAAACTATCCAAAAAGTCCAACTTTCTAAAATCTACGAGGAAACAGGATTGCTTTTGGAAAAACATTTAATTTGACTTTTCTCAAAACGCTTTCTCGCTGATTATCATTACTGTGTCACAACCAGCAGAAAGTCTTAACTAATCGTAGGCCGTTAACTAGAAGTCAGAAAAAAAAATGCAAGAACGAAAAAAAATATTTTGTGAGTGTATGCGTCTCGCTTAAATTATATAATAAATCGCCAAGTAGCGCCGTGTAATTCGGTTGCAACGTAGGAAGAAGTAGTATTCCGCGATGCTTCAGGTATAAAGTAATAAAGGCGATCGTAAAATTGCGCATCTCGTTTCCTTTTGCGTCACAAGAACGCGCTGGTCACTTCAGCGATCACAGCGCCAAGTACGGCAAGAGTAATAAAAAATGGTCAGCCTATCAGCGTTTCACGAGAACTGTCGTTCATCTTGTGCCTCTTTATGGGGTTTTCTTTACACCTAAAGAGGATATGACTATTCATTTTTACTTATTTCCTTTCCTTTTCTTTGCCGTTGCAAAAGACCAAGCAATGAACGATTCAATTGACCTTGAGTTGGTTGATTAATTGGTCTCCAGTTGACTCTGCCAGTAATGCGCCTGCATCGAGAGTCACTGATTGTTGCTCGGCTTTAATGGCGTCTTGCAATGTATCGCGTCTGGAAATCGCTCGTGGTAACGTTCCAGTCTTAAGTATTTCACAGTCACCAAGCTGCCTGTTAAGATCAAATAAAACCAGAGTCAAAAATCTAAACCGACACAATCATAGCAAGGGTGAAGAGAAAAGCATCAAATATTTATAACTCACTGTCAAACCACCATCCATGAAGAGATCTGTAGGCCTTTCCAGCATCTTCCTGAGACATGCACTTCATGTAAACGCACCCTTCCCGGCTGCCACGATCCACTCTGATATGAAGAATCTTCACTCGGTCACCGCACTTCTCTAGTATGGCGTCCTGGACCTTAGTCTCCCAGTCTTCTTCGAACTCACTATTACGACAATCCCATCGATATTGAAATTAGCCATCCAGTTGAATACCAAAAGATGTGTGAAAAATTACTATACTCACACGTCAGGGTCGAACATGTGTCGAATCTTGAGGCACGGAGTCGGTGAACACGTCAGACTATTGACAGAACCTTCCATCGTTTCAAAAGCCTGTCCTTGCCAGACTTTTGACTTTTTATTTGCGCATTGTGATACCTGCGAGTTGGAGACGTTCAGGTTGTTGCTTGGCAGCCAACGCCACACGTGAAACTCCTCGCCGGCCACTTGTTGCACTTCTCTTCTGACACTGGGATCATACGTTTAATTATTTTCATTTTTTTTTTAATAGTTCAATCTAACTATGGCTGCTTTCCTTACCGAGATTCATTCTCGTCCAAAAATGTGACAGCCTTTTCCCAAATACTGCCCATCTTCTTGCGATCCTTGGGCGGTATCAGCTCATCCCGGACGTGATTGATAGCTAAGTACGTTTCCTGGGTCCCACCAGGACTGGACGTTACAGTATTGTGATGATGAGCCTCGATCATGCCAATGATATCGCTCACCAACTGAAAGACTTCCTTTTCCGAGCGCTTTTTGTATCTGAGATACCAGAGGACAGATTTGTGCGTGCAAATAACTGCCAGGGCACCTAAGAACATATTTATCTTTGTCACGTGATACCAATAAAACTGAGAGCCAATAACTCAAGCTCAATTCTATTATTTGATTTGTTAAAGCTAAGTAAAATCAACTTGAAAAATTATACAGAGGGTGTCAAACTAATTTACTGTAACAATCATATACATGATAACGAGAACATGTTATTCAGCCGTAGCTAATCGGGTAATAATGAGTCAGTAAGAAATTTACCGATGGCGACGATAAGCAGCGATGAGAAGACCGTGTAGATTTTGTTCTTGATGTAACACTGCATCGGGAGCTCAGGATTTAGTATTACCATACCGATATTTCCATCAACGCGTGACAGCACGACCTTCTCCTGAAAATTGTATTTATAAGTCACGCGACACTCTTTTTGTTACTGATTAAAGCAAATGATTAAAACTCACCATCGAATCTAAGACCTGACCAGGGCCTTCATCATTCACCTCCATAAGGGATATCCCCCATTTTGGGTTGTTCATGGCGAGCACTTGAGCGTTGTTTAGATCATTCTCAATTTGAAATTTTGTCTAAAATAATACAAATGTTGGTAATTACAAAATTTTATAAGCTTATTAAACTAAATTTACCACTTTGTTGGTGAACATGTTGATAATCATTTTGTTCGTTAAGTATGGCACTTCGTCGCTATACTTGCAGGCAGCTTCTATAGCCTTTTTTGTTAAAATTGGTTGAAGTTTTTTAAGCAGGTCCAAAACATCCTCCAGGTTCTCTTGCAGAACACAGTTGACACCAGGTCTGGAGTGGTCGGGATCCTCCAACAAGCACAGAGGCACGTTGCTGTCTATAAATTGCAAATGAATTCTACAGTTAATTGGACAGTCTATAATTTCTTATTCAATTTCATGTTAAGTTTTTCAAATGTTAAATTTACAGCTTGGCTCAATACCTTTGTTCCATTCGCTCAAAGTGTTTTGTAAATTCAACAATAAGACAATGTTTCATTTACTTGACAATTAGTACACTCTATTTAATTGAATTATTTTAATTAACATGACTTGTAGCTCGACATTTTTAAAATAATAAAGAAATAAGAATGAAAAAGTATAAAACAATATAGGGTACCATTTTTATCTAAGCGGAAGTAAAAAAAAAACGTGAACGCAAGGAAAAGGAAATGAAAATGCTCAGACCGATATCACCACAATGTATAACATTTATTGTTCACATTTAGAAAAGAAATACATCGATGATAGGTAACCTAACGACTATATATCTCCTATCGAGCTGTATTAAAATGAAAGTTTTCAGACCCTGAACCCCGAATAGTGTTAGGGAATTATTAAAAATAGAAAGATTATACTGTGTAATAGATCATTATTAAGCCAAGAGTTTCATTTCTCATTTGACAAAATGATTATTTAGCTCCGCTCAATTCTATGTAAAATGTAAGATTATTTTGATCAATCCAAATACGGAAATTTTATAACAGAGTTCTGTGTAAAATTAGAACAGATAAATATCACCACATACTTCATTATTAGCCACGCGATTCTTGTCATTAGAAAAGTTCATAAGAGATTATTCAGATAGTCATGGACACGCTATACACAGTTTTAAAGGTGTGACAGAACAAAAGAGAGACAAAGAGAAAGACGTTAATAAACTCTAGTTAAAAGATTTCTCATTATTATTTCTGCGTATGACATTTATACGTGCATACCTCCCCAACATTAAGTAATATGGTGGTGGATTGTGCTTTAACCGGAATACCTACCCGGAGAAATTGCTGGTATCTCTTCAGTTTTGCTACCGAGGCCGAGGTACATTATCGCCAGTAAGCCAAAGAAAAGGGCCAGGACAACCACCAGGACCACGGACACCATGTTTTGATTATTCTTCGCCTCCTTGGTCTCCGTTGAAGATTTGAATGTCCTTACGATGTCTCTTGGCTTTTCAGCAGGTGTAGTCGCATACCTTGAGCTCAACAAGGGTTGTCTAAATAATTTAATTATTATTTGGTATGGTGCCTCTTATTGAAATCTATCACATATTAAATTCTACGAACCTTGTATTCGACGTCGTGTACGAGGATCTCAGTGATGAGAAATGACCATTTGAGTCAGTTTCCTTAACTTCGTTTAAAACTGGAGATGGTGTGTGTCCAATAACCGAACCTAAAATAAATATGATTTTATGTTGTGCCATACTTAACAAATGTATTATTGCTAAAGAATTTTGAAAAATGAAAAAGCAGTTTTGCGCTTCCTTAATAAAGTGTTTAGAAAAAATGAAAAATGTAAGAGATTATGAGATGAGGAATTTTCTAAATAGTTGAAAATTAAACATTCATTATTAAAATACTCACTCGTTAAAGATGATCTTGATACTGAAGGAAGATTCGCAGTGGTACGAAGACTGAGCCTTCTTGTAAACTCAGACAAATAAGGAGTCTCAAAATTAGACAAAGGATTATCCTTGTTAGAATCCTCTCGTATATAAAGATCTTCCTTCATAGGGTGTATAGGCGATATATTAGGTTTAAACGGTGGGGCGACATATTTATCATCTAGAGTAGTGCGAACATGAGGTTGTGCTCTCCATTCATAAGGATCAGCAGAGGCACGGTCTTGCATTTTAGAATCATATTGCTTTCCATGATCTAATCCAAACTTGTTAATAGAATATGTTTTCTCTCCCTCCTGAGCAATGTCAGAATCAGATCCTGTTTCCAAACCATCAGTGGCACTTAGCTTGTACGATCTTGACATTTTTTTCTGTATACTCTTTGTGACAGATTTACTAGTTAGATCAGGAGAGGCTCGATCATAATCTGAACCTAACGAAGCCTGGTTGTCAGAATTCCTTGATAGTGACTTCACAGGACGTTTAACCGGACTCCTTGGCACTGTCATTGTAATGGGAGCAGTTGGTGCTGACGGAGGTGGAGGCATCGGATTTGCCAATGTTTTTCTTCTATTCGAGCTTGTTTGTTTTTTGGTAGGAATTGTATTTGATGGTGCATCATCATCAGTATCATCGCTGCTGTACCTATAACATTTTAAACAAAATAAAAATACACAATTTTGCCACCAGATAAATATTAACAAAACTTCAGCATTTATAAATAGTATAATCGACATAACGATTCTCTAAGTTATATGGCTTTGAAAATGAACATAAACCGGCAACTTAAAAGTTGTTTCAAATATTAAATAATTACAACAGGAATTGTAATATTACCTAGCAGCAAGGGAATGCCGCGAGCCAGTACCGCCGCGTGTCTCGATAAGATTCTTCAACTTCTTCACGAGGATTTTTCTTGTGGTCTGGGTGACGGGGCCGACAGGATATCCGTATTCGGCAAGCTTGCTCCGCAGCTCCGAGTCACTTAATATTTCCACGGACATTTTTGTTATGATTCTACCTCAATTTGCAGTTGTTCCAATAGAAACGGTCAACTGGACGCTCCTAACTGCAAAGGTTCAGCTTCCTCTTCCAGTTATATATGTACCAGAAATCAACATGAAGAGCGACGCGGTTATCGCGGTATGACCAGTTTTTAAGAATTACACCAGACTATAGCAAAGCACTCGTTCTCACGATTTTCGCGTCTTGGCGTAACCGCCGCGCTCCGTGTGCGATCACGCAGGTTTATTACTATTATACACAAGAGCGATTTCGCGCAGTCGCCTCAACGATACCTAATCGCTCACGCCACGCACTAGCCTTTACGAATATTCGGTTCCTTCCACTGGAGCCAAAAAATGGCGCACTTTTCTAACGGCCGTTGAGGCGCGTCTGTTTTGTGAATGTTACATTTCCATTGAGCGATCGTATACTGCTTAAATTAAAGCTGCCAATTGGTTGATTGGCGCGTTAATGGAAATAGCTTTAAGCCATGTATGCATGGACGATGCTTGTTTGTATTCAGCTTCAAATTACGTGTGCAGAATCTAGGGGAATGTGTAATAAAATACTAGACGTACAGAATGCATTAAATACGAAGTTACTCCTAAAATTGCAATATCATAGTAGAGGAGAAATTACTAATCAAGTTTGAGTTAAATAGACTGGAAAGATCCTGCCATGGATGCTGCATATAATGGCCTGGTTTGCATCGCGCGTACTCAGGTCTGCTCGTCACGTTTTATTCCCATCAGAAGTGGCGAGACGGATAAACCTTAATACTTGATACTTAAGATTTAATAAGGATAAACCTTAATACTTAATACGATCGCTGTTACCTATGTTGTGTAATACAGAGATTTTATATTTGTGTTTTTCACCGGCTCCAATGCTGACAGATGAATCCAAGTGTGTGATTTCGTGATTTTTCACTATAACTAAAAATGTCCCTAGTAAAATTCATTGCTAATCAGGGTTGCCTCCGCCAACCTGTCAAAAGGCAGTAAAATGGCTATCTACTGGGCGGTCAGGGATTAGATTTCTAAGATGTCCTAATTCAATGAAGAGTATATTACAATTAAAATAATTGAGTCTGGTCTACGAGAGAAGAGAATTTCACAAGAAAGTTGAAAACATTTTGATCCGTTTTGTTCTTGCAAATACCACAAAAAATGGCTCTTAAAAAAGTCAAGGGTAACTTTGAGCGAATGTTTGACAAGAACTTAACTGATTTGGTGCGTGGTATCCGAAATAATAAGGAGAACGAAGTAGGTACCATGTAATTTATTTTACATAATTTATTGCAAGAATTATTAGGTTCAGCTCTTTTGGAATATAACCTCTTACCTCACAGTACTTCACCAGCTGTCTTATAAAATAATGTTAAATGATTTATTTTTACAGGCAAAATATATTGCACAATGTATGGAAGAGATAAAACAAGAACTTCGTCAGGACAATGTTGCTGTCAAAGCAAATGCAGTAGCCAAGCTCACATATGTATGGAATGTATATTCCTTACTTCTTTTCATTACATGCATTACTACTTTGTATTTATGTCTTTAGCTCCAGATGCTGGGATATGATATAAGCTGGGCTGGCTTCAATGTAATTGAGGTCATGTCTTCAGCAAAATTCACTTATAAACGCATTGGATATTTAGCTGCAAGTCAGGGATTTCATGCAGACACTGATGTAAGCACTTTCACTATGCACAAAATAATGTTCAGAAAGGATATTGAAAGTTGGTCAATGATCTGACAACCTTTGTATGAATATATCATTTGCTGATAAGAATGAGAGTGTGACCTATGAAATTGCTAAATTTTGCTTATATATCAATTAAATTTTTTTAGCTCCTTATGCTGACCACAAACATGATTCGTAAGGATCTGAACAGTCAAAACCAATATGATGCAGGATTAGCACTGAGTGGTTTGTCCTGTTTCATAAGTCCAGATTTAGCTCGTGACTTGGTCAATGATATAATGACATTATTGACATCAACAAAACCATACTTGCGAAAAAAAGCAGTTCTAATGATGTACAAAGTATTCCTACGCTTTCCTGAGGCACTGAGACCTGCATTTCCCAGGTTAAAAGAAAAGCTAGAGGATCCAGACAGCGGTGTCCAGTCAGCTGCTGTGAATGTTGTTTGTGAATTAGCTAGAAAAAATCCTAAAAATTATCTGAGCCTGGCACCTGTCTTTTTCAAGCTGATGACAACCTCAACAAACAACTGGATGCTTATCAAGATCATCAAATTAGTAAGTAATTTCCTGTTCCTAATGTATTGGTTGTTTGTTTCTTTTAGAAACACGGATTCCACATTAAGAGACTGAGAAAAAAACAAGAAAAATAATATTCATCTTGTTTCACGCGTTCAGTTTGCCATCGTAACCCTGATTGAGCCAAAAATGGGTCGACGTCTCACTCAACCACTTATAGATTTGATATCAAGGTTCTCCATACCGATTACGTTGAATTATCGCGCGTAGTGTATCGATTTGATGAAAATTTAGTGCTAGTAAATGTAGTTTTTATTGATCAAGATATATCTGTAATATAATGCGCGATAATGAATGCAGCTTGCAGGTAAAATTTTAATCACAAGTTACGGATTCATAGCATATGCAAATGGAATCTTTAAAATAATCCAAATATCCATTTTATCTTAGCATATTGTACGTGTGCACATTCTTATTATTATAATACTTAAAAGGCACCATGTAATGTTTTCAGTTTGGCGCATTGACACCCCTAGAACCTAGGCTTGGAAAAAAATTAATAGAACCCCTTACCAATCTCATACACAGGTATTTAATTGTATAAGTGTGATTGATCTATTAAAATTATTAATAATAGCCGAGCAGTAGCGTTATTAAGAAGTAAAATTACATAACTTATAAGAACACTATATTGATTCTAGTATTTTTGTTTAATTGCTATCATGCTCCTGCTATTGGTAATCAGTATATTAAATTAATTAGAAGATACACAATAATCCTAAAACAAACTTCTATATATTGCAGCACATCAGCTATGTCACTACTTTATGAGTGCATAAATACAGTGATTGCAGTTCTAATCTCAATATCATCTGGAATGCCAAACCATTCAGACTCGATACAGCTATGCGTACAGAAATTGCGAATCCTCATAGAAGATTCTGATCAGAATTTGAAATACTTAGGGCTGCTGGCTATGTCTAAGATCCTGAAAACGCATCCAAAAAGCGTACAGGCACATAAGGATCTGATAATGCAGTGTCTCGATGATAAAGACGAGAGTATAAGACTGCGTGCCCTGGACCTTCTCTATGGAATGGTATCCAAGAAAAACTTGATGGAAATTGTGCGAAAGCTTATGGTTCATATGGATAAGGCTGAAGGAACTACGTATAGGGATGAATTGCTCTCGAAGATCATTCAGATTTGTTCGCAGAACAATTATCAATTCATTACATACTTTGAGTGGTGTGTATTCTTTTTTTAATACGATTCTTTATATATTGATTGCTCTTGAAATTCTTCATTCACCGTTTTAAGGTATATATCTGTGCTGGTTGAGCTTACACGAATGGAAGGTACCAAGCATGGAAAGCTTGTGGCTACTCAATTGTTAGACGTTGCGATTCGTGTACAGGCTATTAGAAAGTATGCTGTCCAACAATGTGCCTTATTATTGGATAATGCACACCTACTCATCGGTGGACAACCTAGAGCCACTATGTCTGAAGTACTTTACGCTGCAGCTTGGATATGTGGCGAATTTTCCAGGTGACTTTAAATTGTTAATTATTTTCCAAGATTTATATAGAGACTTGAGACAGACTTTTTGAATCCACAGTGAGCTTGACGATCCCTTGGCTATTTTATGCTCTATGCTCCGATCTCAGGCTGCAAATTTACCAGGTCACATTCAAGCCGTTTACGTTCACAATATTCTGAAATTGGCTGCAAGCACTTTGAGCAAAGCTGAGAAAGATGGTGATGTCGAAACGATGGAACAGGTACGATAGATATCTTGATCTTATGTGACAAGTTTTTGTGATGACATTGATCTTGTAGATTTATGCACTGAAGGAGAAGATATCTGCCTTCGTGTGCAGTGGCGATTTAGAGGTGCAGGAACGGTCTAGTTCAGCTTTGGTGTTATTAGAGTGTCTTAAAGAAAATCCTGGTTTGGCGAACGAATTGATGGAGACTTTTGTTGGTGAACTGAATCCTGTTGCTCCCAAAGCGCAAAGAAAGGTAATTTAAGAAAGAAATATTTGTGGAAATTTGTTACTGTGACTCTTCAGATATGGCATGCAGCACGTTAATTGTGTGCAGGTTCAAATTCCAGAGGGCCTGGATCTTGATGCGTGGATCAATGATCCGCCATCTGACAGTTCCGACTCGGAGGATCCAGACATAAATGATATTTTTGTAAAAGCGGATAAGTCGAGCGAATTTTATGATAAGCGCAAATCGATAGAACCGACGCCTGAAGAATTGCAAGAAAGACGAGAGGCCAGGAAGTTGGAACAACAAAACAATCCGCACTATCTAAAAGGATCCAATACTTCTGCAAAGAATTCAAGGCAGTTTAACAATGCAGGCGCGGATAACAATGAAGAAGAATTCGATAAGATTCCTGTTGCTGAGTTAAATATACCAGTAACTTTGAATGTTCCAGGATTCGCCGATTCCAGTAAATACTTGAGTTTGAGTGCAAGCACCGAAACGTCTCACAAAAAAAGACATTCGAAGAAGAAGAAGTCTAAGAAAAGTATGAATAACTTTTTTGTCAGCTTTCTGACACAATGTATTGAAGGTACAGCGGACACTTTTCTTTATTTCAGGCATCCATTTGAGTAGTTCCGATGAGGAACAAGATGAAAAATATCCATCACAACTCGTGAACACAGGAGCTGGAGAATTACCTCCAGGTGCTGAACTGAGCGACGGTGATGATTTTGAAGTCGGCGACGAGAATGATCCTCATCGATTTTTGGATTTCGATCTGGATGTGCCGCTGCGTGACGACGAGCGTCTCTCTTATCTGGAGTTACAGAATCCTAATAAATATATGAAAATCTTGAGGACGGATGACGAAAAAGTTAAGAAGGAAAAGGTAATATTTAATTAAATTTTTCATTGAATTTCTTTCTAAACAATCTTTCTTCTAAACAACTATTATTCGCTCTGTGTTAGAAGGGACATAGAAAGTCGAAAAAGAAGAGCAAAGTTCTGAAGGAGAAAAATGAGAAGAATGGAAAGACTGGCGAAGAAAATGCTAACGACACAGATCTGTGGCTGGCAAGTGACACGTCGCCCGAGAAGGTACGAGATTCAGGTGCCGGTGACTATGTCGAAGTTCCAGAAGCAACGACGACGAAGTCAGAAAAGTCAAAGAAAACGAAGAAGTCGAAGAGTCGCGACAAGCAGAAGAAGGGAAACAATGAGGAGGATTCGAAGCACAGAAAGAAATTGAAAAAGTCAAAAGACAGAAGCACGAAGAAGTCATCCGGGTACGAGGAAACAGCTGGTATTTCGACTCCGTCCAAGGAAATTTTACCAAATTTGAATAACGACTCCAACGGGTCGGAAGTGGGTACGACTGCTGGTCAGGGGATGTCCATGTACGAGGAACTTGTTAAGGACAAAACTATCAAATTAATGTACGAGTTGAAGCAACTGCCTCATGAAACAGACAGACTGATAGCCTCCATTATGCTTATCAATGACGGTGAACATCTTGTAAAGGAAATGGATTTTGATGTGTCGGACACGTCTACATTGAAGCTAGTACGAAGCGTGAGTTCAGTCTTTGCGCTTTCTTGATAAATTTTCATTTCATGAATTTTTAATAAATATAAAAACTTTACAGCCTGGCGATGAATTTGGTGTGAAACTGCGTTTCCAGCTGGCACCGAAAACTACAGGTGAAGCACAATTCGCTATTTTGGTATCAGATGTGACGTTTGCTCAAAAATTAAAGGGCACCTTCACCTATATGGTTGAGAGTCCTTTGGGAATCGTACAGGAGAAGCTTGACTTTACCATGTACTTGCCATGCAGTAGTTTTATGGTGGGACGCTTGTCGCACAGAGACATTCTCACGGAATTGCTAGGCGGTGGCCAATTGACTCAAAAAATTCGAAAAGAATTCGAACCCCATCAAGAATTCAGTCAAATATTGAGTAGTGTTTGCTACAAGTGCCATTTAACACTTGTTGAACAAGTAAACGACACTGCCTCGGTATATGGACACTCGCTCAAAGGACATCACGTGTGCCTTTTACTAAAACAAAATGTAAGTAGATCATTTTTTTTTGTTTCTTTTCTAACTTTTACAGTTTTTTAAGATTCGTTTCTCAGAGTGCTTTTGGCATCGTGACTTAAAACAACGTAACTTTTCAGAAATCTGGAACATTGACGATTGAAGGCAAAAGTGACAATAACGCCCTCTTGTTGGGTATAATTGATGAAATCTCAAGGATCCTAACTTAACCCAGTTCTTAGTAAAAAAAAATATAAGAGGCGCGTTTTCGCGGCGAAGAATTATTCCTGGCGTCGATAAGTGAATTCCTAATTGCAATTGAAGTAATATCAACAGGAAGTTTAACGCACTTCCGTCAGGCAGCGAAAGTGATGCGAAATTGCTATCGTTGATCTAGCGTTATTGATACTCATATTAATAGTAATGAAATCTTAAAAAGAAATACAGACAAAAAAACAGTAAAATGTAAGCATCGGCTGCCGCTGGATGAATATGTTCAGATGAAAATCAAGATATGAAAAAACGGCGTTGATGACAATGTTCATTTTGACGAAGATATATGAAGATGAACAAAAAAGAAACCCTCGACTGGGCTCTCTAATGAAACTTTGGTCGTAAGATCCATTAAGCGTAAAGATTATAGATGCATACAAATAAATATATATATATATAAATAAAAAAACTAAATAAATAAATATATATATATATATATATATATATAAATATATAAATATACAAATACGTCTGAATTATGTGAAAGACGCGGAAGGTAATAATAATAAACTTTTGCAATTCCTGGGAGTCTGCAATTTAGTTTGCTGCTCATTTTTGAAATGTTATTTTTATAATCTAAAATCGATTACTATGATCGGCTATTCTCCGGAATCCCCTTGCAAAGCTTAGCTGGTTTATTTTTGTAAATAAGAGTTGAACGATGAAAAATTTTATTGTTTTAATATAAGTAACAAATGTAACAGGTACGAATGCAGGCTCACAGCATATATCTATGTACCCAAAAAAAAGTTCTTTTTTATCTATACATTTTAGATTTATTTACAAGTTTTAAGAATAATTCTTTTTAAATATTATATTTAACATAAATTTCGAGGATTGAGATTCATTTCAATGTTCATCTTCTTCAATTTCATCTTCTATAGTTACAGAATTTTTTAAAAATTGTTCTATTTCTAGCATTTAATTTCCATGTGTGTGTTGCATTTTCAAAAAAGACAACTTACGCGTCTTACTTTCCGCTAGATTATATTAGACCTCAAATTTTTCATACAGTTGCGAACAAATTGTTAAAATTGTTAAAATCCAAAAAAAAATCTCAACATTGCTAGGATAGATTGTTTCTACAATTTTAAACGTTTGTTTTTTTTTTTTATACAGCGTTATCTGTGTTCGCCGTATCTGCCTATTAAGCAACGAGAATGATTGTTGTTATCGAGAGTTGTAAAAATTCCCTCTTTATCACATAGAGGGCGATTTCGCTAGATACAAAACTTGTGTAAAATCAGTAATAGTGTCATGCAATGTAGTAAAAAGAAATGAAAACGGCTATTTGAAAATTAGTAATTGCGGCCATTCAGTAATACTTCAACCTGTTGACATTTTCTAAGAGGAACTCTTTAATTTTCCTATATCTCTTATTAGCGTATTTCTTAAACGTACTTGAGCCCGTATTATATTCGTCTCGCCATTTAAAAGCTCGTTCAATCAGAGTTTCTCTGACAAAGACAGCTTCTCCGTATAGAAATCTGAGAAAAAAGTAACAAAAAATTTATTGTATTCAGAGGTATTCAGCATTAAATTATACCTTTCAATGTCTCAATTAAAAGCTTACTTATCTGCATACGGTAGACGGGAGAATTGATTTTGAAAATATTTCGGCAAAAACTCATTAGGATTTTCTACAAGAAAAAGAGCAAGAATGGCTGCCACACCTGCCAGCAGGATTGCGGATCCAGTGCACAAACATACATCAAATATGGCAATGTCGATCTGAAAATTTGTATAAATATACTGTTTTACGTTATTTTCATAAGCATACAAAAATCTACATTTTTGACTTGCTCACAAAAAAGTTGCCGCAATCATACGTAATATCGACTCGTGGTTCGTCATTGGACGTTCCATAATGTTTAAATATAAAATGTGCTAAAACTGATGATATATCTGGATAAGATATGTCAAAGTTCAAAGCCTGGAGAATTCTGCATTCAAATTTTATTAAAATGTTTCCTTTTTCTTTGAATTCATCACCGCCAAATGCTATCATACTTGTTGCCTGTAATTCAATTTTTTAATTATTATTCGAACATAACCCACTCTATCCCAAACTGAACATTGTTTCACTTACAGTAGGAATATTTACATTGTCGCGTTTAATGCTTATCCACATTGCAGCCAAAGCAATTACTTGTAAATCCTCGACGTCAGGTTTCATCGCGTTGAAAGCAGCATCCAATATCTTGACAGTTTGATATAAAATGAAGGGCGGGTCTCCTCGATAGGTCTGCGAAAGAATATTCTCGTGAATAAACAGACATATTTCCTGTCATTCGGTAAATAATTGAATTATAAAAACTTGCTCACGTTGACTCGCATTAAAAAATCAACAATAATTTCTCTTTTTCGCGAAACGACAAAAGGATTCCGCAAATACTTCGCGATTCCTCGTGATTTTTCACGTTCAAATTGCATCTCGATATATTTGTCAGCCTCGTCGAGATCGCACGAAATTTTCGAAACAGCTGATTTGGTATTAGCATCCAGCTGCAATTTGTCCGTTGAAACTTCTACGGAAACGTCCTTCGTGTTCCGCTTATGCAATTCCTTCACCTGAAATTTCAAAAAAATCCTCAATCTGAACCACGAGAAGAGCTTTTAACGTATTTCTCTGACCTTTTCTAAGAAAGGGGGAATCGAAAGGTCAACTGGCGTTATGGAGCCCTCGTTTTGCTGAATGGTAAGTATTCGCGGGTGATAAATTTTCCTCCAATTGTTGTCGCGGCCAGTCGATCCCAACGAGCTTGATTTCACGTTCAACTTCAATTTTCCTTTATCAATTTTCGTCTGAGCTTCGAATTTCGAGGTTGAGGCACTCGAACGACTTTTATTGGCATTTTCATTCTCTTCGTTCCCCGCGAAAATACATTTCTCGTTCGTAAATCGCCGTGACTCGACGTCCGTTTTGCAGTCGTAACTCCAAAGGAGCCTTTTTTCCATAAATTTGACATTTTCAACGCCTCTCTTTGGCTGCTTCGAAGTTAACGAATGATGACGTACTCTGACATTATTATTATTGTTATTATTATTATTTTCATTAATCACTGCGCATACTCCACTTATCTTCTTTTCTACATTTACGCAACTTCTTGTGCTCTCCGATTTGTACATTGACAAACTGTCACTTACACTTGCACTTCGTTTTAATATTTTACGTTTTTCGGGCACTAAATTTTCTTTGTTTTCGTCTTCCCACACGGTAAAGTCTTTTCTCGACGAAGCCATGTTTAACGCTACACTAATAGTTTTAGGAATTTCTTAAATTTCATAAACCGAATAGCTTTGACAATTAAAGAACGAAGCGTTCAGTTCGACATTCCCTAAATTACTGATTAACGTTCAAGACGACTGATAGGATGAATTAAGCGGTACCAAGGTTCAAAGTTTTGTTTACACTTTTTCAATCTTACCAACTTGAAGAAAACTTAATAAACCGACAGCGAGGGATAATATATTGATGGGCGTACGGGACACGGTAACTTTATATTTTATTTCAAAATTCTTTCGCTCTGGCTGCTTTCGTTTTTATAACTTTCGCGATATTTATCGTCCGGTCGTTTGTTTTCGGAGGAAACGATCTTTCCACGTAAAGTATGAGAAGTCCGAGAATAATTCCCAATAGCAAAATAACATTTAACACTACCACATCCCCAATTTCGACAGACACCCACGAATCGCGATGCTGTAAATATATTAAAAAAAAAAAAAAATAAATTGAAATTTTAAAAAATCATGTCATACCGTTTTAATATTTTTTCAAAAAATTCTTACCGATATCCCCTTTACGTTGTAAAATCTCGCGTTTAAAACTCTTTGTAAGATGCCGCCATTTTTAATAATGAGTAAGCTGATAACAAAAAAATCAATATTAATTTAATTAAAAAGTAAGTTATTAAAATATTTACTGTTACTAATTTTTCTATTTTATAATTAAAAGTCACACTCACACGCTATTGATGACACCGCGATAAGGACTTCTCATGGAAACTGGCATTCCTATGGATGCTTGCATCGTCGAATCCAAAGGTTCGATAATGCAATCGAGTTTACTTTTGAAAATCTGATACTGATGTTCCGGCAACATAAACGCATATTTTTCCTCCTTGCAAAGTCTCTTTAAACCGTCTTCGTAGCTCGTGGGTAAATTAGAATTGTCTCGTAGTTTCTTCTCGTAAATCGACTTCACTACGAAATCTAAGGTTGTCTTTGCGGAAACAAAAGGAACGAATTAATACATTACCAAAGACGTACAAAGGTTGTTGCGCAACTGGGAAATTGAAATGGTCATTTACGTACACTGCAGAAATAGAATTCGGAGGAGTTGGCAACAACAGCAAAATCATAAGTGTTGTCCTCGAGTAAGCCAGCCATCGTTGTAAATGGCATTGATATTGTTTTGACAGCAAGGAAACTTATCAGAGCGGCCGAGTAAGCTGCCACAACAACGACAGCTGTCAAGTGAACGATCAGATGAATTATTCTTACAGGATCCAACAACGACGGTTGTATTCCTGAAATTGTATTGCACTTTGACAGCTGGATCTTTGTCTTTGTTGTTGTCGTGTAAGGCTGGGTGTCTCTGTTACCTTGATTGCAGAAAGCACCAAATACGAGTAACAAAATGTGGTTGAACTTTGACGGGGAGTGTTCGAGGTCATTGACATGGGACGACCACATTTTTGACAATGATTTTGCGCACGATATCATGCCACTTGAAATTAATATAATCAGAGCAATAGCGGTCCATATTCCTGCTTTAAACGGCGCCATGTATCCTTCCCACTTCACGACACTTTCCAATGGTCTTTTTATGTAAGTGGTATAGCTGACATAAAATTGTTAAAAATATTTATTTTACTTTTTTTTTAAGTCATCAATCAATTTTAGCGACTAGTTGGTTTTTTCGAAAAATTCCAAAATCTTACCGTGTTACGAAAAGTGGTATTGTAAATTCGGCAACTTCCAATCTCTTTTCGGTAATGGCAATTGGTCCCAGTGCCAAATCCAAAGTTTTGTTACCCAACAAAGACATGACGCCCGCGGATTTTCCAGTTTCTAACACAAAATCCCACTCGTCGATTTCGTAAAAAGTCATTCTGCACGTTAAAAGAACAATTTTGAGGATCGAGCGAGTGTCGAAATTTGAAAAATAAATAAACTCACGTGCAATTCATTCTTTGCTGCAATAATTCCGAAAGAACACCGAAGTATCCCTCGACGCTAATTACATTCTGATCGTCGTCTTTGATCAGTTCGGAAATCGATGGATTCTAATTAATGATTAATTTGATTAATTAAAAATATATAATTAATTAATATTTATTATATCTTACATGAGTGACGCCGACCCTCAGGTACTTTCCATGAAGATTATTTCGTCTGTCGTATAAACCTTTCCGCTTGATATCTGTATCTTCGGTCAAACTGATGAATCCAAAGTTACTGGTCAATAGTGATGAATTTCGGTCCACCCGATAGACTTCGGTTATTTCCGTGATATCGTTTTGCGTTTGAGCGACCATAAATTCGCAGTCGAACGGAATATACAGAGTGTCAAAATATGTTTCGATCTTCGTCCCGTTGCCGAAAAATATCAGCCACGTTGGATAAGACATGTCGATCCATCCTGCAACCTGCTATTTATAGCGGGTTAGAAAATAATTAAGTAAAAAATAAAAAATAAAAATTTATCGAGCAACAGTCATAACCGTTTGTTGCGTCAAAAAATAAATAATAAAAAATTACAAAATTTCTTTTATATATTTACATCTGCAAATCCCTGCCGAAGCTCGTCGCTGTCGTTAAGCAATACGAAAAGCGGCCGTTTTATATGATAATACGCAACTCCAATCTGAAAGATAGCATTTTTTTTTATTAATTTTTTGAATTCACTTTTATCACGTTACTCGTCGTGGCACTTATTTACCTCAGCGACGAAAACATTCACGGACATAATGGCCATGCGTATTCCACTTCCGGAAAATTGGAATTGTAATTTTTTCAGATCCAAACCAATTTTCAAATCTGTTACATAAAATCATCTGTTGAGTCATTCGCGAAATTAATTTTCTTTTGCAATTATTAAAATTCATCCACAAAATGTCGGAGCTACCTTGCGTCTCGCTGGGGTTATCGCTGGCATGCAGAAAAATAATACAAGTATTGTTGAAGAAGTCGTGAACGTATCGCACTACGTGTACGTAAACGGAGAGTGGTTGTATCAGATGGCAATTGGTAATGACAATAGCAAAAACAAAAGTGAGCACAATTTTAAAAAGTTTATCCAATTTCATTGTGATTGCGCAACAGTTGAACAAATTAATACAATTTTTCAACCAATTTTCCTCGAAGTAACGCCGCAGCTGGACGAACAATTGGCAAGTGGTGAAAAACTGTTAAGTTTACAATTGTCACTTGTGACTGGAACAACGAACAAACAGTTTATAAGTGTACAACCAGCTGCTGCTAATTTGATCATTGTTTGAGATATTTTAAACGATCATGCAACCGCACCTGATAGTTGCTAAGTTGTGTTTGAATCACAACAAAAGAATCATCATTCGTGATGAGAATTGGCTTCACTGTTTCTGATAAGTTGTAATTAGAAAATTGACAAGGAAACTTTTCACTCGGCTCGAGCGCCGATTTTGAATTCGAAATAAATATTCGTTCTGGTATGTCACTGAACGAATCTTGATAACGCGAATAACCTAGAAAACCACGAAGGTTTGTTTTATAAATAAAAATTGTATGATTCACGTAATTGGCCGTGGGTGGACGATCGATTTGGTCTCTAATGCAATTCAACTACGGAATTTATTCAGCCGTTGATTCAGGCTGTATTCGCACGTAAATTATCGAACAGCCGCGAGTCACGAACTCGTAAGTTAATATGTCACGAATAAGATTAGATGGATAAGGTATTGGAAAAAAAAAATATATATATATATAGAATGATACTGTTCGATCTCGTGCTGGAAGTCGATTAATATTTTATTAATGAAATAAGTGAATTGTCGTGGGTAATTTCGATTTGCCCTGATACGATGCTTATTATGATTACAAAATTATTATAAAATTGTTTACTCTTGTAGTATTAGAAATTTTTCGAAAATATTCAGTATTATCGATAATCGTTATCGAGCATGACTATCATGACTGATCTCGAATTATTGATAATTCTCAAATAACATAGATGGGATTACGATAGGGAGCGGGAGATAAAATCAGACTGAAAATCTGTTACCTGAATTCCAAGATTATCTATTATTGGTATCTTAGAAAGATAAAATCTGATAGAAAAGAGAGAAGAGGATTTCATGCAAAGGTAAATATTAAATCTGGGTATTAATGACGGGGGAATTGTCATTGTTGGTTTTGAAGTAGGATTTGCAAAAATTTTAAATTCTATTGATTTTCGCATAATTCGAGCATCGAATTTTCATTTCTTGGTGAATTGCCGGATGATATTTTACGGAATTGCCTTCCCGGCTAAAATTATTAATAAAATTATTATTGTCCCTAAATTAGTCGTATTTCTTTAATGGGGCATTTTCCCGATGATCAATCGCGTCGATTGACAAACCCTTATCACAGTTATCATGAGAAATTAATTTATCTGTCTTAGATTACAAAATGAGTATGTAGATCGTTAAGGTGGATGGCCCAGTAATCGTCAGTTGTGTGTAGACTTTGCTATAGTCAAAGCACACGTTGACAAATCGAATATTGATTTATAATTTAGTTTAACAATTTTTTGGGAAATATTTTATTAAGAGATGACTTCATTTTTTGAAAATTAACTAATACGTGTAATCGATATGACTTGATCAATTGATCGATTAGAGCGAGCGCATTTTCTTCATCAAGGAAGCAGGTCATTACGAATCACAAAATCTAGGTTAGGTTAGAGAAAATATGTCTTATCAACAGACAATCTTTAATTCGAAGATTTTAAATGAAGATTGATGATTATTGATAAGATTAAAAGCTGAAGCTATAAACGAACGTTTTTTTCCAAATTATTCAAATAAGTATTCATCATGTCCCTTGAGAAGGTATACCTCCCCGTTTTAGTGGCACTTGCCGCACTTCAAGTAGGTCAGAAGTGAATCAATTGAAACAATAACAATTACCTAATAAAAATTCAAAACCTGCACAATTTAGATTTAAGCGAAAATTCAAAGAAAAATTTTTTAAAAATATTACATATTACCACGATTTTTGAATTTTACTGTAAACAAAAATTCATTCAATTCGTAGATGCCGTCCCAAGTCGCATTGTCAATGGCCAGACAGCAGCCAACGGTGAATTTCCGTATATGGTGAGAATAAAATTTCTATAAAATATAACTAATTATGAAAAAATCAAAATTTTGTTTAGGTTTCCCTACGATGGGTATCGTCATCCTCGCACACGTGTGGCGGAAGTATAGTGACCCAATATCACGTGGTCACAGCAGCGCACTGTGTTAACAAGTAAATAAATGATTTAAAAAAAAAAAAATTTTTTTTAAATTATTTTTCATCTTATTTCACAGCACCCTGCCAAGCGCGATGTTCGTAGTAACCGGTCACACGTCGAACACCGGTGGTGGTCGTGTCAGCTACTTGGAAGACATTAGGGTTCATCCACAATATTCATTACCATTTTGGATGAATGACATAGCCGTTCTCAAATTGCGAACACCAATTATTTTTGGTGCGACCGAGCAGCCAATACCAATAGCCATTTCGAATACTGGAGTAGAGGAGTGTATAGTTTCCGGTTGGGGTCGAGCCCACGTGAGTTACATAGATCCTACAATTGATACATTTTTCATAACGATTTTCATTTTAGTTTCCCTCTTTGGGACTACCTGGTGACCTACAAAAAGCGAACTTGAACACTATGACGATTCAGGAATGCATGAGTTACTGGTCGCCTTCGAGTATCGTTAACGGTTCCTTGTGCGCCTTGAATTCGGTCGGAATCGCCGTGTGTTCGGTAAAAAAAATTTTTTTAATATCAATGACGATCGTCATTGTCAAATTGAAAAATCATTATGCAGGATATTTGAAAATTATATTTTGCATATATGATGGTAAAAAAAAAATTATTACCGATTTTTGACTTTAGGGTGACTCTGGTGGTCCTCTCGTTTGCAATGGTCATCTTGCTGGGGTTGTGTCCTGGGGAAATCCTTGTGCCAATGGACTACCCGATGTTTTTGCCAGAGTTTATCACTTCCGTGATTGGCTGATTGAAAATACGAACGATCTTTTTTCGAGCGATACCTTCGACGAGAAGGACGATCCCGCTTACTTGCTTTAATTCTATGTAACATTATTTTGGGGAAGACTGGCCCCCGCTGGGTTTTATGTTTTTTGTGCAATAAAAATATTTCCAAAAATAAGAACGAGTCGTTGAGTTTCCGCAAAATGTTCCAAAAATTTGATTTTATGCACTGTTATTTATTTTAAAAATATTAACGACCATCGGTCGTTACGATTTTGTAAAATAATTTTCGTGTTTTCAACCGATCATCCGTTCAACCGTATAATATATTATTGTTAATGTTATCTTGTCTAATGACTTTCCACGAGTTTTAAAAAGTGATTGATTACGAAATTATACGATAAAAGGAGCTGAATTCTCTTAGCAAAGTTCAGTCTATCGCGATGTACACGGCAGCCGTCTTCATATTATTCGCAATTGCCCTGACAGGCAGCCACGGTAAGACGGTTAATCAAAATTCAAATTTCTTCGCAGTTGGCTATTGCTTTACGCAGCTCCCATGGGCTTGTCATGTGGCTAAGAGTTAACATAGTCACAATTTTTCAGGCAATTCGCTATCCAGAATTGTCAATGGCAGTCCAGGAGTCTCGGGTCAATTTCCATATCTGGTGTCGCTGCGACGTAGCTCGACGTCGTCGCATTTCTGCGGTGGAAATCTGGTGACGAGGCAGCACGTCGTCACCGCGACGCATTGCGTCAACGGTATGACGCCCAACGACTTATTCGTTGTGACCGGAAGTATTTCGAATGCCAAAGGTGGTGAAACTCATGGGGTGGCAGACATACGCGTTCATGCCGATTACGTTGGCCAGTCAAATTATTGGCTTGACGATGTTGCCGTTGTCAAACTGGCAGCACCTGTCACCCTGAATGCTGTCACTCAGGTGTTGCCGCTGCCAACGAGAACTGTCCCCGGTAGCGAGCCTTGCGTAATGGCCGGATGGGGACGCGCGCACGTGAGTATAATTTTATTAAACGTACAGTACAGGGTGAGGAATATTTTTTTTGAAAAATATTTTTTTTGAAAAATATTTTTTTTCCACCAGTATCCCTCTTTGGGGCTGCCAGGAGAAGTACAGACTTTGGTCCAGAATACTCTGTCAGTTAGTAACTGTCGGCTCATATGGGGTTTCAATATTAGAGACAATCATCTTTGTGCACTTTCTCGACGTGGCGAAGGAATTTGCAGTGTACGTAAATTGATATGACTTTTGAAAAAAAAAATTTCTTACAGGGGACAGTGGAAAATATTTATATATTTTTTTAGGGCGATTCCGGAAGTCCGTTGGTATGCGGTGGTGAGCATCATGGCATCGCTTCCTGGGTGAATCCCTGCGCGAATGGATTGCCGGATGCCTTTGTCAGAGTTTCTCTTTATGTTGATTGGATCAAGGAACGAATCGCCGATGTTGATAATTGAAAATCCTGAGAGGGGTTTACACTGTTTTCTGCTTCTTTGGAAAATAAAAGAGAATAAAGAGTATATGAGGGCATTATTTATTTTTTGCTTTTCTTGAATTTTCCTTGTGGAAGTAGAACGGTTGAATTTTGGATTTTGACTATTTGTGCTTTTTAAGGAATTTTTTTTTTTTTTTTTTTTTTTTGAACAAAATATCTTCGGGACGTTTTAAATCGAGTAACAATTGTAACAATGACCGTGACCAAAAGACAAACATTGTGTCAAAACAGTCATAATGCTGGGCTAATTACGAAACTCATTTACTCGTTAAGCAATTAATCTGTGATCGTAAATTTAGTAACGGCGGGAGCATTTGATTTCATAGCGGAAGTTCCTTGCTGAGCGCTCAGTCGACGCTTTGTGTTGAAGGTGATTTTTTTTTCAATTTTGAAAAAAATCTAAGTGAAAGTGTGACGGTTCGAAGATGAAACACGTACTGCTAGTCTTTGCGACATTTTTCTGTATCGTTTTTGGAAAACGGTATCCGCGGGATTTCACTGACTCCGTGGGAATGATTCGTCGAAATTATGCTGGTGGAACAGTGCCTATGAATGGTCTGAATTTCACGAGAGAAAAAAATATAAACTTGAAAAAGTTTTATGAGAATTCCGAAAGAGTCAGTATCGTTGATGACAGATTGAAGTTTAACGGAACTGAAAATTCTTTTAAAAATTATCCAAAAGTAAATCAATTTCTTTTGAGACGTACGATGAGTAGGAACAATGATTTGAAGACACTAAGTCATCAGGATCATTTAAAGGGGAATCGTAACCAAGATCAAAAAGAAAATTCATTTAAGGACTTGAATAAAAATAAAAATATCAAAGAAGTCATTAATCATGATCACGTGGAAGAGAACGTTCATAACGATTTAAAGCGAACCATTGACGTTGACACGATTTTGAAATTGACTGCTGAAAGATTGAGGAATTTGAGTGCGCGGATGGAATCTCAAAGGAAAAAGACATTTTTGAATGAAAAACCGAAATATAAGCGTAACGATGAAAGAGGTTCAAATGCTCATACGAGACATTCCGAATGGCTCATTTTACCGAATCACAATGTGAATTCGATTAATGATTTTAAAAAGGATTCCATCACTGACGAGTATCGTAGTAAGTCGATAGTTTCATCGTATCGTCAGCCAGGAGTGATAATCAAAAAAAACCAAATGTTGAGTCACGGACAATCGGATCTCCTGAAAAGTGACAACGATAAAGGAAGGAATGTTGTAAATTATCAAAATTCTAATTTTAATGTGCAAGATATGAAAAAGTCAGAAAATCCAAATGTCCTAAATACAGGTAGACGAAATCCTGATATTTTTAAATACAAAATCACCGGCATGAGAAAAGGAAAAGGTTTTGAAAATTTAGGTTCTCGCATACCCAATATGAGGAATATGCAAAACGAAAATACCGATATACAAGATGGAATAAATTTCGAAAAACGAAATTTTGAAAAAATCGTTGCAGACGATTCACAAGTTGCTAATCTCACAGTTCGAAGTCCTACGGATTATCCAAGTTTGAATAACAGTCAGTATCCGAAATTTGACGAACAGGATACGGTGGATTACGAAAATTTGAAATTTGGTAAACAAAGTTTAAGGGATTTTGCGGAATCTGAAATTCCTACAACGAGGAATAATATGGAAAATTCAGAAATAAATATTCCAACAAGCAATTCCGTATCACAGCAATTCGAAACTTCATGGGAATCCAAAAATGGCGTTAATGCAAAATCAATTTTGGAAAATCGTACAAAATTTCAAACATTTTCCTTCGAACCTGGGCAGCCTAACCAATATCCTGTATTACGAGAAATATACCGCAAGGATCTAGACTCAAATTTTCAATTGTCTTCAAAAAAGGAACGTAGAGGAATTCCCGTGGATGATCCTTATTATTTTGACCGTGAAAATTTCGAAAATTTACCTGCGGGTGAAATTTTTCATGAAAGTCGTGTCGTCGTAGAAAATTCCATAGTACCCACAAAATTGTACGCGAAGGACGATTTGGAAAAAGTTTTAAAAAGCGTGCGATTTTTTCTTGATCATCGTATAAAGCGAGAAGACTACTATCGATTACCACTGAAGGAAAATAAAAAAGATTCGACTATTAGCTCCAAGAAATTTTCCAAAAATCACTCAAAACTTGGCAATGACAAAGAGGAGGTATCCAAAATCAGAAATTCTAACGAACAAAAATCTCGAAAAAAGAAAATTTCAAATAAAGTTCCTTCCCCGACAAAGGATTCAATTAGGAACAGATACATTGATGGTATGTAAATTATAATTTATTTAATAAAAAAATAATTTTCAAATTTTTCCCCCCTTCTCTTAGAACGTTCGTTAAATCTCAAAGATCATGTACATGATTATTATTTCCAAGAAGAGCTTCTTACCAAAGCGGAAGAGCAAGATGATTTTAGCGACAGTACTTTGCACGAAAATCATACAAGTTCATTAAATCTAAAGAATATTCCAAAAACGACGGATATGGTAATCTTCAAAAGAGAAATCGACAAAACTGAATCAGCGAGAGAAAATCCAAGCAGTTCGAATTTGACTGTGTCAGAAAGGATACAAAAAAATTTCGAAAGCATAAACTCAAGAAACAAATTCAAAATTAAAAAAAAACGGACACACAAGGATGAGAAGGATCGGAAGAAAGTTTCAAAAATTGGACTCAAAACGAAAGTATCAAAAAAAAATCATCGCAAGGCAAACAAAAATGACCCATCAAAATTCAAACCAGACGATACGAAGGAAGTTAAATTGAAGATCAAGGTAAATATCCCCGAACAAGATCATCAAGCACCAGACTTCAACAATGATAGAGTCAAAACAGAATACTTCCCGATGACCAACAGCGTGATGGAAGATGCATTAAATGAAGATCATTTAAATAAAAATATGGCAATTCCGGTCAAGATCAACGAAAATGATCTGATGGATGATTTCATCACTTATAAGAACACGCCACTGCTTTCGATGGGTCCTATCGCGAAGAAAAACAAGGAAGGGAAGGAAACTCAATCAAAACGTAAATTAATAGCACGAGACAAACCGACGGACGATGACTTTGGCCTGTATGGCTCGATCGAAAGTGACCTGAGTATGGACTCAAATTTGAAAGACGACAAATTTCAAGAGTCAAATCATGAATCGAAGTCATCAGTACCAGTCGATGACACAGAAGGCTTCATGGAAACTAATAACGCGCCCTTACCGATAAATCCGCCGAATTCACAAGATTCAAGACGACTTTTGGATAATGATCAAATCACACCGTTCAGGAGAAACAATCTCATATACAAGCCATACGGTATGGAAGGTGAATCAAGATCTATGAAAAAAAGATTAAGAATTAAACAATTAGTTAGTGAACCAGATTTCATAAGATTCATCAATACAAGCAGCATCAGGTTGGCCGCTCCAGATTATTTGAAACCAATTGATGTGAATTTTGAAGCTCATGGTAAACAGCCGTGCACGACAAGTAATAAAAAAGGAATGGATGAGTGTTCGGAAGAAGAGAGTGGGGAAGCTAAGAATGTTCATGATGACGAAAAGAAAACGTGGCCAATTTCTCCGGGTCCGATTACATGCAATCCGGGTAAGTGATTAAAAACAATTATTAAATAAATTTATAGAAAATTTTTGGATATTTAAATAATAATCCTGATGCGTAAACCTTAAGGAATCTACCGTAAAACGATAAAATTATCATTGATAAGCACTTCCGTTCATAATCTTCGAGAGTTCACGTAACGTGTGCTATGGTTATTAATAATGATAACGAAAGACAATAATAGGAACTAAAATAAGGAAATTGATAAAGATGCGCTAGTGTCGCTTTTTAGTGCTACTATGATAAAGAAAACTACTATGAAAAAGAAAAGTATCAAGGAACAATGATAAAATTTTGAATAATGATAACCCACTACTATTTTTTACAATAATTCATATTACACTTGGATTTTTCAATTATTATACTATGAATTTCCTAATAGTAAATTCATTCAATCGTATTGATATCTTTTTTTTACTATCATTGATTCGCGATAGCCTGTTATCAATACGTAATAATGACCATTAGTCTTTTTCCGACCTTCCATATATCTTAGTATTCTTTTCATATCAAGTATTTTTGTCGGAATATAGTTCATATGCTATTAGCAGTATATAAGAATGAGTAAGAATTTTGAGTTTGAATAAATTTTTCAATTTTATTTAGATTATGAAGTAACAACAACTTTCGGAACGGAACCCACCGAATATCCGTTTGTGGTTGGTAAAAAAAAATGCACGTTCTATTAAGTAACTCAAAAAATGTATATTCCATTTTTGATTTTTTTTTTTTTAGGTATCAATCCAGTATCAAAATATTGTAACCAAAAATTTGTCGCACATTTGCAATGGAGTCGTTGTTGGTACAAGGTTCATATTATCGGCGGCACATTGTTTAAACAATCGTGACAATTTTGAGTTGGTGGTACAACGTTCTAATGACCTTTGTGACGACGAAGAGAAACCAGTACCTGTGGCCTTGGTGATGGAGCACGAAAATTACAACAGACACACGAGAATGAATGATTTGGCTCTATTGAGGGTAGATATCAAAATTTGAATTTTTAATAAAAAAAATGTTTAATTTTAATATTTTTAGTTAAAATACGAAATCGACACGGACCAAGTGTCATTTCCTAAAAATGACATAATATTTAATGATTTCTATTCCGTGGGTTGGGGTGAACTGATGGTGAGAACTATGATTTTATTTCAAAAATGTTATTACACCATCTTTGTAATGTTCAAAAAGACAGTGTGAATTTGTATTTTCAGTGGAACCGATTTGCAAAAAATGTTACGAAAATTCAGCAAAAACTGCCTGTATCCAGGTACTCTGACAAAACAAAGGAAAATGCAGGAACCATATACATGAGCATAGCTGGATTGGACATAACTGGAACTTTTAGGGTATTTTATAAAAATTTGGAAATTTAACGAAAATTCGTTAAAAAAATATTTTCACGTTTCAGGGTGACTACGGGGGAATTCTCTTGAATGAAGACAAAGAATTGATTGGGGTGCAATCAAAATTCTATCCAGATGAAAATTACGAAGTTTTCATGAGGGTCAGGACGTATCTTCCTTGGATAGAAAATATGATAAACTCGAGTAAACGACTCTTGGAGCATCCTTATAAATTCCAACCAAAGAAAGGCTAAGAGAGACATAGATAAATGAATAACAATAAGCATACATGACAATGTACTATAAAAAGTCATTGTTAATAATATATTAAAATAAAAACAGAATTCTTCACTTTTTCGTCTTTCATTCGAAATGGGATATTTCCTATCTTAAAAAATGTATATTTTCCGTAAAATCGACGTCGACGTTAACGCAGCCTTTTTTCTTTATCTTCTAGTGTGCGTTTACATAATTCATCGAGTACACGTAAGGAAAATTTAAAAAAAATGGGAAGGGATAACGCATCAGGGTCGAGGTTCGCAACAGTCAATATAAATGAAACGCGCAAGGCTGATTTCGTACTGGACAGCTCAGCGTTCGCGCGAAAAAGAAAAGAAAGTAGAAAATATATAGTGAGATAAAAAATTTTGAAAAAATGTCGCGGATTTTGGCGGTCACGTTGTTCGCGGTATTTTTGATCGCCTCACGGGCGGCGGGTAAGTATTTTTTTAAAATTTCCAAAAATAGCGTGACAAGTGCATCCCTCACTCCTGCTTTCACGCGTAACTTAAAATAAACAAAAATATTTACCCGTTCTACACTTTTGATTTTTTAAGCTTTTCCAAAAATATTTCCAAAATCCTCTCTTTTATCTTTCTTTCCTTCTTCATTTCATTTCCGAATGTCGTCATTCGTCAAAATGTTATTTTTTATTACTGTCGATCATATCGTATATTTTCAGATTTTCTTTTCTCTTCGTTCTGCGATATTTCTTTTTGTGCTTTCATTTCGTAGAGGCGAAGAGTCGTGTAGTATTTCTATTGTATTAATAAAAAGTGTTTAAATGCATTTAACTTGTTAAGACTTTTTCAGGCCTGTGACATGAAAATGTTTAACATTTCTACGTGAACTTTTAAATTCATTGACCCACAAATTTCTGTTTAGATAAGCATCGAATTTTGAAAACAATTAGGGATATGCAGTGTAACGTAATTCTTTTCCTTGACCCGACACCGATAGCAAAACATCCGAGAACGAACTATCTTCGAGAACCGACCTACGTTTGGGCATCCGCAAGCCAGGCGGGCGCCAGCTAATTCTTTTTTTCACCGGGAACTAACGAGCCGGTATAGACTGGGAGTTGAGGTGGAACAGGCCCAACTCCACCAAAACGAGAGCTCTGACGGAACCTATCGGACGAGGCGATAGCTTGACGGATCCTGTCGATTTTTGGGGAGGCGTAAAATCGAGAAACGCAACTGGAAGCACGAACGGGAGCGGACGGCTACGGAAATGCGCGGCCGCTCAGGCTGCTAGGTTGAAGTAGAGAGGGTCGGAGTAAGAGTCCGGCAAGTAGCGCGAGCGACAGAGAGCGAATCTTAACTATCTATCGAAATCCCTTCACCAATTAATAAATTGGGAGACTCACCGGAGCTGGTGCAGCTAATCCGTGGAGGCCGAGAACTGCATCCAAAGGACACCCTGGTGGACACTGCACTAAGGCACAACACTACACCTTCGGAACACTCACAGGAATTCATAGAATTGCCTAGATATCGCGAGAACAACGCGAGAACTGTACGAATCGAGAACTTGCTATACCGTAGCGAAACACGGCAAGAAAAACTATCAACAGATAGCAGGGAAGCACGAGCCAGCCCGTGACACCTCGGTCGGTGCCCCGAGACAGACTGCTTTGACCATAGCCAAATGCCAAATTCGGGAACTAATCATTCTGATTGGTCGAGAGCCTTTTAACCGATAACTCTTCTATCTCCTTCGAGTCGTCCCTTTAAACCAAATCGAGAGCGTTCCTTAACGAATCGGTACGTAACTTTTGGAGATCCTCCACGGCCGCTTCCCCAGGGCATCGGGCGACAGCTGGGCACCACATCTTAACTTCGGGCAGGAGGTTCCTCTCCTGCCCTTAACCGTATCAAAACTTCCTCCGCCCGCTCTACAGCCCTTTGCCCATCTCCAGCGGGGCGCCGGTATTTCACCCGGGCTTCTGCCGGTCCGTGGAGACGTCTCCGTCGGGTCGTCTCCTCTGCCGGGCAACTCGGTACATCGAGACTATCTCCCCACGGCAGATTCGAGCACCTCGACCTCAACTAAACCATAACGAAATCTTACGAGAGCCTTGACGTAACTATACGAATCAACCCGAGAGCGTAGCTTCTGAGCAGGGTGGCGACCCGAAGGGAACCAAAAATCGAGAACGTTATCTGTATCGGTAACCGGAGCCGCCTTGGGACCGTGATTCGAAAAATCACGTCACAGCAGATAATATGGAGGTAGGTTACGCTCGGTCGATTTATTACTGGTTTCCTCGAAATTTTGAAGAATTTTACGGCATGTCGTATTGATTCCAGATATGGATGATCTCTCGAGAAGTCGATCAGATTACACAAAAGAGTGTTTCGTCCCTAAATCCTGTCGCTTATGCTTAGTGAAAAGGGTTTGAGACAGTAACAGTGCTTCGAAAAAAAATTCCATTAACTTGACACGAAATCAAAGAAAATTTTAAAAAATGATTCAATGTCAAAAATAATTATAATAAAATTTTTTGGAAAAGTCTCGAGCCTCTACTTCTGCAACTGCTACTTCTGCTGCTACTACTTGTACTACTACTCCGTCAACCACTATTACTATGATCCCTATTTCCATTGTTACTATCACTGTATCTTCTAGTGATGCGAATAGTGCAAAGTTCATTATGGATCTTGACTACCGATGATAAATATGTGCGAAAAATGGGAACTGGTCGTTTTCAGGAGATGGAAGTTCAAAAGAAGATAACATGTTTAGTGTATCTGAGAGTCCAAATCTGCTACTAAATTTTAAACAAACTGCAGAAGTTTCTGACGTGACGGATGGTGTTCCAAGAGATGAAGGAACAAACCAGGAACCCTTTAAAACTAGAGCACTCTCAGATCCTGAAGCACTCCCAGAAGGTGCAGCAGATACAAATCCTGGAGCACTCTCAGAAGGTGCAGCAGATTCGGATCCTGGAGCACTCACAGCAGGTGCAGCAGATTTAAATCCTGAAGCACTCTCAGAAGGTTCAACAGATTCGGATCCTGGAGCACTCACAGCAGGTGCAGCAGATTTAAATCCTGAAGCACTCACAGCAGTTGCAGCAGATTCGGATCCTGGAGCACTCACAGCAGGTGCAGCAGATTTAAATCCTGAAGCACTCTCAGAAGGTTCAACAGATTCGGATCCTGGAGCACTCACAGCAGGTGCAGCAGATTTAAATCCTGAAGCACTCTCAGAAGGTTCAACAGATTCGGATCCTGGAGCACTCACAGCAGGTGCAGCAGATTTAAATCCTGAAGCACTCTCAGAAGGTTCAACAGATTCGGATCCTGGAGCACTCACAGCAGGTGCAGCAGATTTAAATCCTGAAGCACTCTCAGAAGGTTATCCTGGAGCACTCTCAGCAGGGGCAGCAGATTCAAATCCTGAACCACTCTCAGAAGGTGCAGCAGATTCGGATCCTGGAGCACTCACACCAGGTGCAGCAGATTTAAATTCTGAAGCACTCTCAGCAGGTGCAGCAGATTCAAATTCTGAAGCACTCCAATTTTTTTTTTTTTTTTTTTTTTTTTTTTTTTTCACTCCAACTCTCTCTCTCTCAAATCCAGCCTCACTCTCAGAAGGTGCAGCAGATTCGGATCCTGGAGCACTCACACCAGGTGCAGCAGATTTAAATTCTGAAGCACTCTCAGCAGGTGCAGCAGATTCAAATTCTGAAGCACTCCAAGAAGGTACAGCAGATACAAATCCTGGAGCACTCTCAGCAGGTGGAATAGATTCAAATCCTGAAGCACTCTCAGCAGGTGCAGCAGATTCAAATTTTGAAGCACTCTCAGCAGGTGCAGCAGATTTAAATCCTGGAGCACTCTCAGCAGGCGCAGCAGACTCCAATCTTGAAGCACTCTCAGACGGTGCAACATCCAAATTGGATGGTGAATCCAACGGAACAGAATTAAGTTCCCCAGTATCCGATGGCAAAACCTCAGAGTCTGGTAATGATGCATCAAGTACAAGAGAAAATCAGTTCAATACTTAAAATCTAAAAGAACCTAAGCCCTCAAGAAATGAATTACGAACAAATTGAGATAAACTTATTCGAAAAAAAAAATTGAAACATGCGATGGAAATGAACAACAAAAAAATCAAGTTCCAGTCTAGACAAAGACGGTGCCTTCAAGTTGAAAAAGGATTCTGGTATTTCGTTCTTGGATGAGGATGATTCGCTAATGAAAATTCTCTTTTTTTTCTCAAATTTGTTAAATATCGACTCTTCGTCTCGCCTGCATATTTCAAGATAAACCTCGAGCACTCTTCGCTCCATTTCTTTTCTACAAAAGTTTCTTTCTTCCCAATTTATTCACTTTAAAAAAAACTCTTGATCTCATTACTACTTGTTACTATACTCAATATTTTAACACACTCTCCAAATGCTCTTCACGAAAATTTCTACCTCTTACTGTCCTTTCAAGAAAGTTCTCCGGTCAAGAATAATTTTTCTTTTCTAGCCGATCCTTTGCAATTGCCCGGTGTAAATGGTATCCCGGCTCCAAATCCTATAGGAATGCCAGGTAATATTATTTTAATTTTTTACTAATAAACGATTCTTAACATATATTCTTAAAATAATTTTTCTTTTTTAGCCGATCCTTCCGGTTTAAATGGGTTCCCGCCTCCAAATCCTATGGGAATGCCAGGTAATATTTTTTTAATTTTTTACTAATAAACGATTCTTAACATATATTCTTAAAATAATTTTTCTTTTTTAGCCGATCCTTCCGGTTTAAATGGGTTCCCGCCTCCAAATCCTATGGGAATGCCAGGTAATATTTTTTTAATTTTTTACTAATAAACGATTCTTAACATATATTCTTAAAATAATTTTTCTTTTTTAGCCGATCCTTCCGGTTTAAATGGGTTCCCGCCTCCAAATCCTATGGGAATGCCAGGTAATATTTTTTTAATTTTTTACTAATAAACGATTCTTAACATATATTCTTAAAATAATTTTTCTTTTTTAGCCGATCCTTCCGGTTTAAATGGGTTCCCGCCTCCAAATCCTATGGGAATGCCAGGTAATATTTTTTTAATTTTTTACTAATAAACGATTCTTAACATATATTCTTAAAATAATTTTTCTTTTTTAGCCGATCCTTCCGGTTTAAATGGGTTCCCGCCTCCAAATCCTATGGGAATGCCAGGTAATATTTTTTTAATTTTTTACTAATAAACGATTCTTAACATATATTCTTAAAATAATTTTTCTTTTTTAGCCGATCCTTCCGGTTTAAATGGGTTCCCGCCTCCAAATCCTATGGGAATGCCAGGTAATATTTTTTTAATTTTTTACTAATAAACGATTCTTAACATATATTCTTAAAATAATATTTCTTTTTTTAGCCAATGCTTCGGAATTTCCCGGTTCAAATGACAACCCCGCTTCAATTCCTACGGGAACACCAGGTAATATTTTTCTTTACTTTTTAATAATAAACGATTCTTAACATATAATCGTTAACAATAACCAAATTTTACTTCACCATTACCGCAGGTAGCAGCAATTGAAAGCTGGCGTTGCACCAGACGCTTCCCTGTCTGCTGACAAAAATTTATTGTTATTATCATTATTCAGTTTTCAGCTAAATTTTTTCAATTGTCGCTCTTCATTGTTTCCGTCATTCAAACACTTCGGACTCTATGACGAACCAATGATCGTCTCCCAAATTAATATCCCATTCCCAAATAAGTATCTGTCAATATTCAAAAACCCTTAAAATTAAAATTCACCACCGATCCCTTATCTCGGATTCCACCTGCGTTTGCAAATCACCGTCATCCACGTTCGTACGATATGTCAATTGTTCAAAATATATTTTTGAACTAAAAAAATCCTCTAAGCCAATTAACAAGTCCAAAATGAATTAATTGTAAAAAAAAATCTTTCCATCGTTTCAGAACAAATGTCCACTCTTGCCCCCGTCGGTCCTATTATACCGGTGGTAGACGAAAATCAGGAAACGACTAGCGGTATCGTGGGTAGTATAACTTCCCTCTTATCGCCGATCACCAAAGTCTTTTATCAGTTCATCGACAGTCTACTGAGAAACGTATTCGACGAGAAGCTACCGTGTAACATATATTCCTTCATACCACTGAATATCGAATGTACGCCGTTTGTCAAAGACGAATAATCTAAGACGACTTTGTGAATGAGTAGGGACGCACTGGTGAAAAATAAAAATGTACTGATACGAAATGAACTATGTATTTTTCTTTTCACTTCAATACCTACCCGATCAGGTATATATCCCATAATGAGCTTTTTCTATGCGTAACGTTAAGGTAAAATGGAAAAGATATCCCTAGTAAAAATTAGCATCGACAACTCCAGCACCTGGACTAGGTCTCTCTTCTTGGAGCAGCTCAGGCATAGATGATGGAACCTCGATAGGCTCTGGAATTTCATGATGAACTTTTGTACCAGGGTGGCTGTCATTGAAATACGAAATAAAGGAAATGTCAAAGAATTGTTGTTCCGATGTCTTTTATGTTTTACTGCATTATCAAAATATGAGAGGGAAAAAAGAAAAAAGAGATAACATGTGATACCTAAGGAATTTTGGAACGTAGATAAATCATTGATTACATGACATTAGGCAGAAAGTAAATGAACTTGTAGATGATTATGTTCATCTACGTCATCCACAATGCATTTTTGAATGATTTATGAATTTTTACTGTTATGTCTTGTAATTATCATATCCTGTAATTTATTCTTGTAAAAAAGAAAGGAAAAGGCTAGACACGAGGCAAGAATAAAGAAATGTCGTATCTTCTTGAAATTTTATCGTGTGAATTTATTCGGAAATAAAAAAGAATGCGATATCCCACAATTGTTATGTCACAATTTCGAGAAGGTTGTCCCTCGATAAGATTATTTTGAGTAAAACTAAGTTTTACGTAAACCATAAAAGTAAAAAGTTTCATCTAATCACGCAATTATATTTGTACCGTCAATAGGAATTTAATGTTAATTAGACTGGACTAATTAAAAGAAACGACGTACTTACGTAATCGAAGGACACGTTCTATGCGAATTGAACTTGAATTGTCATTGAAAGTTTATCAGTGTCATTATAGCGAGTTATTAACGTGTCGATGATATGAAGTAATTACGGGATGACGTAAAGAATGCATTTCTTTTTAAGGCGCAACGCATTAATAAGAAAATTGCATAATTACAGTGGAACGACTCATTATGAAAATAAGCGATTACCGCCATACGGCGGCTTTTAGCAACGCGAATTACAGAATGAGTAAGAGTTGTCATGTAAAGATAAGAACGAAAGTTCGATAATCTATGGAAATAAAAAAAATATCGAACGTCCATGACGTCTTTCTTGAACGAACTAGCCTCCGTTATCGCTTCCGCCTACGTAATTTGAAAGAGTGAAATTCCAAAGGAATACCTCCGTGCGCTGGTAAATGAGAAATTGAAAAATGATAATAAAGAAGATGGTTTTTCGAAATTAATAAAAAAAAAAAAAGAAACGATCCTAACGCTAAGACTTAGGTAAAGTCGAATGCCTAAAATAAAAGCAGTGACTGTAAAAATTCAAAATATTTTCTTTATTCGGCCAAGTTGATTGGAGAATGGCGAGAGATAAAAAAGAAATTAAAATTTTTGAAAATAATTTATCTGCAATAAATAATTGTCGTTCCTCCTGCTTCTCGCGGAACCGAACACTTTACTAGCAAATTCAAATGGGCTGCTATCGTGTGCACTTTTCCAGAATGCACTTATAAACTGCACGTAAGTGCACCAGCACGACCAGTCGATAAAGCAAATCGTTTAGAGGGGGAAGTACAACAGGTATATTGGAGTTGTCCAAGTATTTCCGAGCCCGAAACAAGCAAGCTCACCATGTTGAAGACATTGACCATCGCCATTTTACTTGGCCTGACTTCCGGCCGGCCGTCGGCCGACTCCGGCCAGGAAATAAATATTTCGGAGCCAAAAAGCCTGAACTACGTCAACCGGGAATTTCCAAGTAAGATTTACTCACGATTGCTGTGGCCTAAACAAATTTCTAAAAAAACATGTCACTTCTCTTTACAGACACGAAAGAAAACTTGATCGCCCAATTGGAAGAAGCGCCAGATCAAAAGCTTCCATTTGAAAGTCTACTAAGAAACAGGAGAGCTTCGAATTCATCAGCTATGAATAACGCTGGAACTTCAGGAGCCTCACTGCCCAACTTCCTGCAGGTTCCACTCCAAGGAATCGTATCAGTCCTATCAACCGTATTACTAACCCTCCTCCAGGCGATCTTTGGATTGGTCAGCGGAGTCTTGAACCCAATTCTACTTCTTTTGACCGAACTGCTGAACCCAGTATTGCTACCCTTGAGACCAGTTCTCAACCCGCTCCTGTTGCCCGTTAACGGGCTTTTGACGGATATCTTAAAAGCCCTGAATCTGTCATTAGGCTTATCGGGTCTCCTAACAGGAAACGTTACGAGTTCTGCCTTTATTCCCAGCTCAATAACAAGAGCGACCAGGTCCCTAAATTCTGAACCACCTCAGGCTCGCCGTTCGGCAGAGGCTGAAGGCAGCTTCACAGGAATGCCCAATGCCCTGAACACTTTGGTTGCCCACTTGCGCAGCAAACGTCAATCGCCCGGAACAAGCACCGATTCAGGAGTCGATTCAACCCTTACGTCACCTTTGACTCTCGTTAAAAATATTCTAATGGAAGTAATGAATATCCTAGTAACCCCATTGGAGTCGATTCTGAGTCTCGTAATTTCTCTATTGAATTTACCAATCGACCTTATTTCCCAACCGCTGAATCTTGTCGAGTCGCTCTTAAGTGGAACCATAGGACAATTCCTTCCTGACGGGATCACTAGCATGTTAACTCCAATGCCCAGTAAGCCTAGCACTCCAGCGGACACAGTCCCGAATGCAACCGCGAACTCTTTGAGACAAAGAAGAAGCGATACCAACAGCGGATTGGCAGGTACTGATTACGTTTCTCTTGTTCCTTCTTTCTGAAATTCTTTCTTAATATTTAGAATTTCTATCTGCAATTTTTCATACTAATTTCTTTTTTTGGACTGTCTTTCCGATTCTGCAACACCCACAACCCACCCGCTGAACCCCTCCCTCAATTTTGGATGAAACCCTTAAAGTTTATTCTTCGATTCCTTTCAGGACCTCTCAGCGTAATCCTCTCGATCCTTTCTAGTCCTTTAAAAACTCTTTTTAGTTATCTACCAGCGCTCTTGGGCCATTTCAGTATCTCGTATTCTGCCTTACAAGAAGCTGCTCAAGCCCTTTTCTCCAAAGCCGCTAAAAGTCTCTTTACGATGGCCTGCAATGAAACGAAGAATTTTATTCTACCGGCTGTCGACGATTTACTTCAGAGCATTGTCGGATCGGAATATATTCCAGATTACATGAACAGCCTCATCGCGCAATTACACACTGTCTACAAGCTGCTGAAGATGATGGGTTATCTACGCCCCAGCTAGGAGGGACAGCTGGTTTCCGTTTTCCGAAGATTTTTCGGAGACTTCGAGAACTTCCGAAAATATATTATTGTCATTGAGATGGAAAATTTCATTTATGCGTTGCGTATAAACTTTCGTAACTTCAGATACTACGTTAACGAAAAATCATAATAATAAATAAAAAATTTGAGTAATAATTGAAAAATATATATTTTAAGTCTCGCCTGTATGTTATTGAAAAATAATTGCAATAAAAAGACATCAATGTACAATTATTAGTGAATATATTTATTCCCTCTGTCACACCACTTTCAATCCATTCTCTAACTACATTATAGTATACAGCCCACGATCGATAGGCCACGCCCCAATTAGCCAGGGCCGACGCTGATAGGCCAACGCTTGAAAATTCTGATGTTCAAAATCTCTTGATCCATGCCGCAAAAATAAAAAACGCTTAAATACTTTTCTTCTTAATTTTTATCCAAGAATCCATTCCCATTACGCACTTGCGGTCTTAACTAGACCTTACATTGTCCTTGATCGACTGGATACTGTTATCAAAGACTTTTCTGATAATTCAAAGTATCCGTTTAACTTTAAAAAAAAAATTATTCAAAAATCCAATAGCTCATCGATGGTCCATCTTAATGGCTCGAAGAAAAAGCAAGGGAGAGGTTAACAAAGTAAAATAGGATTAATGAAAGGAGCAAAAAAAACCTTTATTTCAAATCCACAGCCAGCTCCCAAGAGGAACCGGGCCACAAATTTTGATGAACCGTGTTCAAAACGCTAAGCGATGGAAATGCCACCGAAAGTTACGTCAAACGTAGGATCGATCACTGCGTTTATAAAGAGTCCGATCAGCTTCTTAACGAAGCTAGGAAGTATGAGGCCGGGTATGCTGTCAATCATCTCCATTATTATTTTACCAACTCCGCCGTTTGACGCATCCACGCCCGAGCAAACCAATCCATCTTCAATGCTGAGAGTGCACGGTACGGTGCCACCCAGAATCCGCCCCAAGGCTCCATTCGTTATAAGTTCAAAGTCAGTCAACAGGTTACTTGTTTCGTTTAACAAATCTTCTATCAGTGGACCGATCAGAGGAATGTCTGTAACGACGTTTACAATGCTACCGATAGCATCTGCCAAATTATTACTGCTCTCATTCGAATCTGCCGCTCTTTTCACTGAAAAGACATTAACAGTGTTATAACAGGACGGTATTAGAAATCCATGGGAATGCAATTTTTGTCAATGCAATTTTTGTATGCTATTTTCACTCTTGTACCAAATTTTGTTCTTGCGCTTTGCCGTACAAAGTTTACTCACTCTTGCCTTCCGCAGCGACGAAACTGCTTCCCAGAAGGAACAGCAGCATCGAACAGTACAAGATCTTCATGCTGATTTTGTTGTTTAACACGATATTTTTTTGTTGTTTCCTTTTTTGTTCTTGTTGTCGCTTTGCTTTACGAGGACGATCACTCGTGGAAGGCGCGAAGACACTTTTGGAGCAGCATGGCCGATCGGCGAGCCTTTATAAACATTTCGAGTAATACGTAAGTGGCAGCTAGCTATCAGCATGCACAGTGACTAAATATCTTTCTTATCTAGCTAGCGGCACGGCCATTTTGACAAAGGCTTGCGTAATTTCCATACCTTACGCGGCCGCTTGACCCCGACACTGTCGTACCACGCAACCCTGACTATTTAGGATCAATTTAGATAACTCACTTACGAACGTTTCTGAGCTGCTGATGATGTACTCAAATTTCTTGCTTTTCACTTCAAACATTATTTTTCACCGAAAATCACGACTCGGACCACGTAAAAAAGGGTCGGTCGCGCATTTTGGCAAATCTTAGTTTACCGAAATTTATATAAATTTTATTTTATTCCACGGTCTCGTTCTTTGAACAGCTTTTTTTTTCGACGAATTGCCCTTCTTATCGTCGGATGCTAATTAAATATTTCCACTTACAAGGTTACTCGGTTACATGGCTCGGTATAAAAAATTCATTGATCCACTTTGCATCGGTAGAAAACAATAATTAGGCAACTTCGGTGAAATCGTACATTTCGCAATACCGATGTGCAATTGTATACGGGGCCCTATCGCTACGGGCCCAGAATAACCTCTCAAGGTTTTTCAATACACATTTCACGAATCCCCAAATACTTGGTACATAAAAATAAAATACGAGCTAGATTGATTGTCAAAAAAAAAAAAGAGTAATTTATTGTATCAAATTGAACTGTTATTTTCATATGTAAATTTCCGGGGAATTCAGTCGCACGGAATAGCGTCGTCTAATTCGCGACACCTGTGTACACCATCGCGCGGCTCAAATGTTCAGCCGTCCTTTTACCAAGCTCTGGTAAATGCTCGATGCGAACCCGTGAAACCGGACGGTAACTTGAAAAGTCCTGCTTATTAAATATATATATATAAATATATATATATATATATACATACATGTATAATGTATAAAAAAAACTGTCCACTCGGGGATTCCGGTAGTTTTGAATTGTCTCCGATGATGGTCACGACCTAGATCAGCTGGTCTGCGCAGAACAATCGGTACCCGCACCAAGATCACCGACAGACGTGATCCACAATTGTTCTCACGATCATTGTCTGAGGTGGCAGAAAAGTAAAAAGTGAAAAACAGCAAAGGAAGTGGCAGCCATGCGATGCGCATGGAGGACCTTCGAGATTCTTTTGGCTACAGTCTGTTAACAGATTACGCTACATTGTACATTGTGCATAGTCACGCGTGGAATGACTGTATCGCACGTATGTAGAGTAACTAGGTAGGCAGGTAGGTTGGTGCCTAAAGACTGTTTTCAAGGTGAGCGACGATCGCTCGAGGCGACGGGTACTGTACAAAATAATTAACGGGTATCGAACGATCGATCGGGAGGCTGACCTATGTTTTGGCATATCGGACAGGTCCTGTGACTTTTGACCCCTTCCCAATTACCCGTGTGCAGACTCTTTTTTTTTAATGATTTAGCATGGAGCGTGCAGAGTCTCGAGAGACTCAGCCAATTGGATCCAAGACGTTCGCACTTTCGTTCTTTGCCTCCAGTCACGAATCGACCGTCGAGTTTTACGTTGCACGCAGTCGGAGTTGCAGACTGACATATTTTTTTTTGGTGCAATTTTTTGCTGGATGTAATCTATTTTGTGATAGGATTTTTTAAGGATAGAAATAAAAACATTTTTTTTTTTTGATGGTACTTGTTATGGTCCATTTTACTGTGGCGTATAGGTGCGAGTGATGAGTTAATTTTGTTTTGAGGTGATAAAAGGTTCTTTTTGAAAAATTTCAATGTGGTATGTATATTGATTTTTGAAAATTTTGTGGTGGTTTTAATGAGATTTGGAAATTTGTGATCTGTAGTTATGTAAGATGGTTGGGTTAGGTCATGTGGATTCGGTGATTATGATTAGGACTCGTTTTTGGAGTTGCTTAAAAGATCCAAAATACCGACAATTCGAAACGAACCGTAACGAAGGATTCTTTCGAGCAGGGAGGCTCGCGTCGGAAACGGAAATAGAGTTTTGTAAGACTAATTACAATTGTAGCCGTCGTCGATTCAAGATAAGGCGACTACTCTCGCAACTTCTTTCTCCGGAGGATCTTTAAGTACTTTGGAATTGCGGGAAAATAACTAACGAGAAGAATGGTTAATTTGTGAAATCAAATTCTTTGACGGATTAATACTGAAACTCCAAAATAAATATAAATTTATTTTTAATGTTCAGCGTAAGTTGTTTATTGTTAATAACAATTGCAAAACCCATCCCAGATCAATAGAATTTTAAATCCTCCCACGGTTCCCAACTTAACAAAGCTGGAATTGTCATCGTTCAATTTAATGAGAGTTGATCGTCGATGACCCGAGTCATTGGCCCGTGTAAATAGATGTGCATTAACAGGAAATTGCAACCAAATCGATTCGCCAAACCGTGAAGAAACTTCATTTCGCCATCAACTCCATTTGCAAGTAAGAGAATAATTTTGGAAATTTAAATTATTTTTGTATTTCAATGGTCGCTAAAGTATAAAAAAGCTAGTCACGCGGCTCCAATTTGTTATTGTAGCATATTACGATACAGCAGCGAGTAATCACAAGTGTTCGCAAATAACTGCAGTTGCATAACCGCAAGGACACTAGTTCCCCACATAGGCCGGGATTCCGAGGCGACATGTAAATTCTCCTTTATATTACACCATTGTCATACAAATTCGATTCAAGCCCATTCTCATGGTTTGTATTAAAAAAAAAATTTTTTCCAGCAACAATTCCCATCACCCGCTCCCTGAACTCAATACAAGAGAAACCAAAGAAAAATCAAATAAATATCAGTCACCGGTGCAGCTACAATATGATACCAAACTTGCAATTCCATCACTGGCAACCGATTGCATCTCTGTCCAGTTTGCCACCTGGATACATTGAGGCTGGTCAAGAACAGTCAAAAATGAAATATTCAGTCAAGGTCCTCCGGTCGCTCGTTGAAAACAGACCTAACGATTATCGTACCAACGTGTCACAGCTTCCTGCCCGTAAATGCACCAGCCAACATTATTATGGTGCACCGTAGATCAAAGCGCGATACGTTTCTTCCTTTGTCCGGAATGTCAAGGTAGATCACGGTGCCTGGTAATTTCAGCCAAAACAAACAAGCAATTGCAACTGTGAAAAAACCAATTGAATTGAAATTGCATTTTTTTTTCTTCTAAATCCAAAATCATTCCTCCCTAACCATTTACGTCCAATCACCTCGAAATTTTTTTTACGCGTTTCCACGTGAACAATTTCCACACATAAGATTTTCTCGTTACCAATTTCTTTTTTCTTCTTTCCAAATAGATTAAGAACGAGGAGACTCGTGACTTTCCACACCGCTCAGTTTCCTTAACAATTGGCAGCCATTAGCTTATGCTAATACCTATGAGCAAATATGAGTATACGGGATCTTGTATAATAAGATGCTCGGAGTTGCGTCCGGTTGAAGGAGGCGAAATTTTGGAAAAGTTAGGAATTTATTTCAGGCTCTGTCAAGCGTGCAAACGAATGCTTATGGTTTCGCTGGCATAACGCAATTACCATACAGAAACTACAATACGGAATACAGTTCCTACTGGACTACTCTGTAATGGCAGTCTTCAGTGTTATTCGTGGGCAAAGTATTACGGCATGGAATTGCGCAAAAACAAAGTTAATCTTCCATTTCGTAATGACGACATACAAGGGGAAATCGAAATTGAAGCCCGGTAGCCAAATCTTTTTTTTTCAACATTCAATTCTCAGATCCAACTGTCAAAATTCCATGTGAAATTCCAAACGCCATGACAGACGTACATTGTCACTATTGCGGATTTTCGGTGACTTGGGCACGTGGAAAAAAATAAAACGGATAATCAGGTGAAAATAAAAGGATTAAAATGGTGACCATGAAAAAACGGAAACGCTAAGCAAAGAGGACATTTGTGTTCACTCAGCGAAGGAAAGCTAAGAGTTTCTCCCCTATAGGTATATATCGAATGGAAGATACCTGCAATTTACTTTCCCCGGACGAACGACTCCCGGGGTAGTCATCGAAATGTCTTACGTCATTCGATCCTATGTCGTTCATTAGGCCATTGGCTTTGTAACGAGTAATGAGTATTAACAGTGTATTATACTCTTCATTACGCTGGGGAACAATTAGTCGAAAGGTACATTATACCCATACTGTAACCTATCCTTGTAGTTGCTACTGCTGAATGGCGGCTCCTTCGAGGTCGGAATAATTTCAAAGAAATCACTAAGCGTACAATGACTTTTAATCATCGCGGATATATTCTTCGTATTAGCCAATTCCATTAATCGCATTATAACTTGACGATTACGTCACCGCTTTTTTATACTTTGACCTTAATACACGGAAACGTACAATTTCGAATTTCACTTGAATTTTTTTTACCTCTCACTTTCGATTTTTTTTTCAAAAATTCTTTAACAGACACTCCTTACGTACGATGGCATTTTCGAAGATCGCACGCATGCTAATTGCTAAGTGGCTGGCTAATTTCCATAAGAAGGAAATACTTTTCCTTTTGAAATTCAAGGCGTGTCCGTCATCGGCGGCAACAAGTGTAATGCAAAACGTCTCGATTGTCGAATTCAATTCAATGATTTCCGATGATGTCAGAACAGGGTCATTGTTGCTCTCGGTATTTGGCACCGGTACCTATAGACAATCAAGGAGAAAATGAAAGAGTCAAAGAAAATGATAAGTGATAAACGGGTAAGAAGCGGGTCATACCATACCGTGTATAACCATAAGTGGGAGGAACGGAGAGTCAATGCGGACGATTCTCTTTTGCGGGATTTAGTGTCACAGGTGCGTGTGCGTTGGTGCGTGCAGGCTGCGTGTGGCGACACAGCTGCGTTTTATTTCTCTAGTCGTGGAGACTCCCCTTTACGATTCCAGCGAATATATAGACTTTTGCCCGCATCCCGCGACTCGTCAGTCGCATCACGGATTACTTTCTGTTTCGACCGAATTCACTTTGCCGTCGTTTCCATCAAACGATTTACAGATTTAAACGCAGTCTTCTGGCCCTTTTGATTTGTATCGTCACTCGTATCAAAATTCAATTATCGCCGTTGATCGGGGCAAGGAAAAAGGTGCTGTACAAAAAATGTAATTTAGTTCAAACTTAATTATTAATTATTCAACATTATTCAAGGACTGTCCATAAATTTGTTACATAAGATACGTGTAACCGAAAGAAAAAAGTGAGCGTTTTTTTTCAAAGAAAATAATGACTATTTGAAAGTGCATTATGACAATTATTGATAATTATAAGTGACTCGTTGCAATTACAAATGCATATAGAATCTCACGAATTGATGACGCCGCGATGACTGCATCGCTGACTTCCACGAATTTTCTCACGAGTTCCACGTGGTACCTGGAATTGCGTAAGGTCGCAGAGAAGCGCACCAACACTTTTGTAAGTGCTTATCGATAATGTTGCGAGTCTCGGGAAACGGTGGATCCAAACGAATCGGCAAGTGAGGAACAATCGGTAGAAAAGTCAAAAAAATGTTCGCGAGGGTGCAGTGAGAGTAGGTATCACTTTCTTCTTGTAAAAAAAAAAATAATTTCAGTGATTTAAAAAAAAAAGTGTAAAAAACCCAGTAAACAAGATGGAATTTCACAAAAATATAAGAAGAACAATCTGGTGGTTTGGTTTCCTTCTGGTCGGCAGTGCCATTGACACAGGTAGTGCTTCTTAAGATTAATCGTCCTGTCTAACTTTTTTTTTCTTTCAATTCAATCCTTCTACTATCGACCTGCTTTTTGCGACCTCTTATCACGTTTACTTATCGCTGCACTGTCGGCCGCCACAATTGACTTTCTGCGTAAGTGCGCCAAACTCATGGTCGCTTCTGGTGCGTCACGCCTGTTGGGAAATAATTATAGTTAAACACATGTGTGAGGCATGGAACGGGAAAGGGATAATGAATAGGAGTAACGTAAAAGTGAAAAAACGTAAAGGAGGAAAAAAGTGCTTAATGCGCATCGGTAGAAACGATAGGAAATAAATTACAGTGTGACTCACCAGCGTGATAAGCATGTTGCGTGGTAAACGAATCGCTTGATTTGTCGCATTTACGTTTGTGCCGGCAGGCAATATTTTTAATGGAGACAAGGATAAGAAAATACCGATGATTTCCTGCTTCCAGGAGTTTCCTTGGGCTGTCAGAATTTCGTGTGGGAGAAATTGCCTGGCATGAGGCCCGAGACTGGACAATCCAATTTTATACTTTACACGGGAATCGACTCTGAAGGAATTGTCGAGAGATGCTTCGATCGGTAATTGTTTATCCCAGCTCAGTTTAAAGAATTGTATACGTTGGGTAATCGATTGGTTAATCGATCGTTATGTCCAATTGCCATTCAGATGCCGTAAAACCAACTGCACAGCTTTTGTCATCGATCTCGAAAGAAGCGGCTGCTTCAGTCTTCTTCCGGACAGTGAAGCTTTAGTTCCTGAACCAAACGCCACCTTTTTTCACATGATTTGCCTAAACGGTAAGAAAATAATATAATAAATAGAGCAGAAATAATGATCATGAGAGAATCAAGAAGTTTTCCCATAATTCGCATAATTCTCACAATTTACAATCGCGTGGTTAATTAATGTACTTAATGGAGAGAGAAAAAGTTTGAGAATTCCAATAACTTTTTACATGAGAATTAATAATTAAATAAATTGCGACACACTTACCACGCTCTATTTCACGATTGAACAGCCCAAGGAATTAAATTTGAATAATTCCATTTCTTAGTTCCAGTAAATTGCATGCATTCGCGATTCTGGCAAGTTGAAAGGACACTTGGTGCAGTTTTGATTGACACTTCGACCACGTGGCTGCCAAACTTCATGAACAGAAGCGAGTGCTACGAAAAGTGCATTCGATCAGGTAAGGCAAATTATTTTTAATTAATTTTTTTTTAATCGGTCATGAACTGTCAAAAAAATTTTTTAAGGTGATACTTGCAAGTCGGCGCAATTCCGAACCAATCAGGATCTTCAAATTGGAGACACTGTTGGGAGATGTGCTTTGTCAACTGTAGAAAGAGGGACACGTCCGCAGGCGTACAGAGCCTCCATGTATAGGGATGAATATTTACAGAGCCAGTGCCATAATATATGTAAATATTTTAATATTTAATTGTTAAAGAATAAAATTGGAATTTCAAGTTTTTTACCGATTAATTATTGTTCACAGCGAGAAGCGATTACTGTTCGTTCTCGCAATTCCAAAACCAAACGACCCTATACTCGGATGCACGAATACCCGGTTTGGACTTTAAAGAGGTAAAGATTAAAATTATATATATATATATATAATTAATTATAAATTTGCTTATTAATCAATAATATCGTTTGATTTGTTCAAGTGCGAGGAGAGATGCGACAGTGGTATAGATGGTTTCATTTGTCGAGCCTATACTATTGATCATAGTACCAACCAATCAATCTGCTTGTTACACTCAGACGATTTATTGAGTGTTGGCGTAAGTTCGTTAATTACCAAGCCGGAAGTGACGTACCGTGAACGAGAACCATGTCTGGAGCGTAAGAAGATATTTTATCTTAAATAATAATTCTGTTCTTCTTTGAACTTGGGTTTTTGTATGTTAAATATCACAGTGAAAGTACAGTGCGACAATTCCACCCTAAAGATGGATTTGGCGACAAAGGAACCTTTCTGGGGACGTGTGTACGTGAACGGTTGGGGAAACAAATGTGGGACGGTTGGGAGCGGCCAAAATTTGACAGTCCTGGCCCTGAATTTGCCAAAACGTGACGAAATCATGTCAACCAATTTGAGCTGTGGGCTCACGCCAGCCTTTTCGGTTGACAACCAAAACAGGTAAAAATTTCAGACTGTACTTTAGAGTCCAACAATTTTTTCGACTAACTTTTACATCGTTCAGAACACGTGCCGTAATTTGGACTACGGTCATTGTGCAGTTCAATCCAATTATACAAAGATTGGGTGATCAGGCAGTGAGAGTGGGTTGCTCTTTGGATGAGCATGACATTCCAGAACCGAGGAACATCACTGTCCAATCCAGTGTATCAATTTTGGATCCCAAGTACGCATTTATAAAAAAAATATGCTAATATAGAGTATAGTAAACAATTTGTTTTTCAGTGCTGGGGTACCACCCATATCGACTACCGTAGTGAATTCGTCATCTGAATCACCCATAGTGACCATGAGAATTTTCGATGACCATTTCAATGACAAAATTGTCACGCAACTGGGACAGAAATTGATTCTCAAAATCCAAATCACACCTCCTAATGGTCGGTACACTTCACAAGGGGGATCGACAATACTGTTTCACTTAATAAATTAATTTTTACAGGACCTTATGACATCATGGCGGGACATCTAGTTGCCAGCAGTGCAGCACGCGATTCCTCTTATCTGCTTCTAGACGAAATGGGATGTCCTACTGATCCTGGGACGTTCCCAGCACTTCGGAAAGATCCTACGGATAATAGATCATTGATAGCAAGATTCACAACTTTCAAATTTCCGAATAGTCAGTTGGTTAGGTTCAACGTAGTCGTTAAGTTTTGTTTGGATACGTGTGAGCCGGTACGCTTTATACGATTATATTTAACAAATCACACTAATTACATTTCTTTAATCACAACACGGCACTTATACAAATAATACAATTTTTCTTTTACTAACCTTAGGCAAGATGCAGAGGCGGTAGCATTTCGTACGGCCGAAGGAGACGGTCCGTCTTCCCGGAAGCTAGTGTTGCCAACGTTTCCGAAATTCCAGGAGTAGCCAAAAATCAAACACCCGAAGAACTTCCATTACAACTTTCTATTATTGTTCAGAGTCCCGTTATATCTGCTGATCCTCTGTTATCAACGGACGGCACAAATCCTGACACAATTTTGATCGCGGGAGGCCGTAAGTATCACGACAAAAGAAATATTGACGAGACATTTTTAAATGACCGATTATCTTTTATTTCAGAAGCACTAGACGGCTTGCTGTGTGTGGATGCTAGTCTAGCACTGGGTTTATTAATATTTTGGTTAATTATACAAATTGCACTAACGATCGGCTGCCTGGTAGCCGTTAAAAGGTACAGAAGACTCGCGCGACGAGCCGAGGAAGACCGGGCGGACATACTGGCGCGCCATCTTTATGGAATTCACGGCGGTAATTTCGAAGTCGCCAGACGCGTCCGTTGGGCGGATCACAACGGTTCATCCATCAGCTGATCAGGAAGTTTGATAAATTGAAAGTGAATTATCAACGAAACAAATGTACTTTTAGGTATGAAATTATGAAGATGTCTATGAACCTGGTAGTAGTGATTAAGGAACATTTTTTAAATGACGTCATAAGCGTCCAGACAGTGTTCAATTAGGTTTACGATTTAATACTTTATCGTACGCAGATATCAAAGTACTCGAACGTTTTAAGGTATACTTAAGGTATATTTGATTACAGTAACTTGGTGGAAAGTACTCACGAGTCTTCCAAGATGAATAAATAATTACTTGCCACTAGGCGAGGCCAGTCAGAGTATTCCATTGATTTAGCCAAAGACAATCAAGTGTATGATAATTGTAAAATTAATTATTCATGTAACAAATCGATCCATGTTTGTTATAAGCATTATTATTATACTTTTCATTTTATTTTCCCTCCGTTATAGACACAAGAGTATCACATGTGAATTATGGCTTATTGCTAATAAAAAAAATATTGTATTGACAATTGACATTGCACTTAATTAATACATAGCGCCCGTTACAATTAACCAGTCTTTTTTGACGAATATATTTCATATAATTCAAATCTAACCCGAGGCTGTCGTAGTAGAGGGACATGGTCCATAGTGACTGAGTTCCACGGCTGCGAAAGAGTTGATTAATTAATTTTAATTAATTACCACGATACAGTTAAAGAAACAATAATTGTATACTTACATTTTCCACAGCGTCTAGCACAACTTAATTTTCCAGGATTGCTGTAAACGACACCGTCGGTTCCGCAAATAGGATTGTATTCTGGAGTCGTCTGCGAAAGGAATGACGAATTAATAAATACTCAAGTTACGCTATTGCATTTTCAACAAGTTTGTTTACAATAGTAGAGTCCACTAGATATGTAGTTTTTTTTTTATTGCGCAAAGAAACCAGTATGTTAATCAGTTTCTATATTTCATAATGATATATTCGGAAGGTAATGGTGGCTAGAAATGTGGGTGAAAAAATATTGTGGAAGAAATATGTAAATTACGAAAATTGTTGAAAATTTTGAGAATAATAAGTCATTCAATTACTGGACAATTATCCTGACAGGCACCGCCAGTGTTGGATCCCTGAGAAGCGGAAGTCGTGCTGCTGGAAGTAGTTGGCACGGTGGTCATTCTGGGTCTGGCTGGTGGATTTTGAGTGTTCTGGAACAAAGGCCGATTGATTGGTCGATCGGCAGGGCCGTCGAATACGAATCCATCGACAGGTCGAAAATCGTTATCGGTCAGGACGTTTGGCGGTACTCGAAATCCATTGGCATTTTGATTATTAAAAAGTCCGTTACTCTGCCGAAAAAAAATTTTGATAATAATAACGAATCGTCATTTCAATGTATAATTTATAATAATTGAATTCGATCAGTCTCACTTATTGAAAGTCACTGTATTTATGTACCTCTGGCTATTTCCGGAAAATTATATCGCGATTCGACCCGGCAATCAAGGTTATGTCTACAGTCAAGGGGAACCGGAAATCGAGTAATTTGACTCACCTGTGGTCCGTGAACACGACCAGATGCCGGAAGGGCCGTCACAAGGCAGGTCATTGAAATCGCTGTAGAATTGACAGTATTATAATTTCACTTTAATTCGATGAAAAAAAATCTCAAAAATACAGTACACAAAAGAAAGTAAAGTCAAACTTACCAAAAATTGTCAAGATCACGTAAATTCGCGTCATTTTTAATTTTACAGAAAGTCTGCTAAACTAACAAATATCTGACTTCACGATTTGTATTATTCAACCAGATCCTTTCTCGATCCGTGCTGCGAATCGACTGAGACTTGGCTCAGTCGAACCGGTTTATATACTTTTTATCCCCCTATGGCGTCCCGCATGCACTGCTGGTCCTCGGAGACTGATCTCGAGATGAATCCAAAAGTTTCTTTCTCAATTATTTACACACAACTTTACATATTATTAATAAACGTAAATGTCCAAAATAGTCGTACCAGTAAAAACTAAGTATAAATTAAAAATAAAAACGCTCTTGTCCCTCTGTCAAGAAATTATGACTCATTCCAAGTGAATGCGTGACATCTGTCACGTTATAAAAATAATCAACAAGTTTCCTCAGAACGAGAAAATTCTCATGAGAAAACGCAGACATCAGAATTCTTATGAGTTTCAAGTCGTCGGGAGCTCCGTCACCGTAATAACGGAAGTGCAAAGTAAAACCTTGAACTTTACATTTCAATTTATTTAATTTCATTCAAATTTAATTCAAGGCTACGGATGACCGTAGAATCCCGGAAAGTTCTTAAAATTGTACTGAAGTCAATTTCGAGCATCCACATACGTTAATACAATTAGCGTCACTTGAATCAAGTAAATCATTGACTTCTAGGAAAGATTTGACGTAGAAGACAAGAGAAAGGTTTGCCTTTGAAAACTTCAAGTTTCCATACAAAATAAACTACACTTCCGCCCTAAGCTTCAACGGATTTCTTTAAACTCCCACTGATTCCTCATTTTTGCAATATGCTCAAAGAAGCTTAATAGTGCACAGTCATCCGTCGTATGGCATCATGAGTACGCTGACCGGGAAATCCCCAGGCCTTATTTACCGTCTTGCCCATACAGGGAAGTCCTGAATGATTTATAACGATACAGAGGTTTCTAGTTTAATTTATAACCCGAGTCCTTTATGATACAATCATTAAATGCCATTCGTAGTCATTCCCATTAGTTTCCCAGAAGCAATAGTTACCAAGTAAACGAGTCTTTTTATAGTGTAGGAAGGAAAACTGGTCGTGCAAGTAAAATTTTTCATTAGATATTCATGACATTGATGACTGATGTACATCATGACACGTAACACTAGATAGAACATAGATCATAAATGATTTCTAAATAAAAAAAAGTGATCTACAATTAATCTCATTATACAAGCAATTCTCAATATATTTACGATATACCTTATCATATAAATTATATACTATTCTATTGCACTATCGTTAAGTGGGATGGCCATGTCATCGATTGGAAATCAAATTATTTACTCCAATTGGGATTTTCCGATTGACATACGATTAACGTACAATTTCTATTTTGTACAAATTAAATATTTACTAATTAAGGGAAAGAATTTAATTTGTTATAAGAGTCTAAACATGGGTCAACGTGTCGAAAAAAAAAAAAATACTGAAACAGTCTTTGGCTTGTTGCGCATCGCTGGAAGAACCACGCCGAAAATATCTTATTGGAAAATAATACCGGGTAGTACAGAGCAATATCAATATCAGGAGGTAAAAGCCGATCCTCCAAATCTTTATCGATCCGTTTCAAATGTTTGATCGGTTAATTAATCGGTGGCTGTTGCTCCGGCTTTGTTAAGGACAATCTACGGATATTCGGCTTATCGTATTCCTCCATGGACATTCCGCGTGATAATCTTCGTGGATGTCCCTGGCTGTCGAAGGATTCTCCGCTGAAAGTCCTTTGCCTTTCGACGCCTGGCATCGTGATCGACGTCAGGAGACCCAGACCCTTGCAGAAGAGTAAAATACTCTGAGCGACTTTAGCCGGCTGAAAATTGACAACGAAGACGTTGTGATTATTAAGAAAAAAATTTGATTGAGAATTTTTGAATTTTTCAATTTTTTTCAAAAATTCTTACCGCATCCACAAGTACGTCTCCGGCTCGCTCGATGCGAAGCAGCGTCGCTTTCTCTTTGTCCAACTCACGATACAATTTTTCGACCACGGATGCGTACGGGCTGAGCATACCTGTTATCAGTAGTATATCAGTTTTGCAATTTTTCAGAGAGATGTCCTTCCGCCTGAAAAAATATTTTCATTTTTTTTCATAATAATGTTGGCTCATTGATAATTGATATTAATTGTCTATCAATTAATTCGTGGCTTACGTGAGGAAGGAGTTGACGTATAATTTCAAATTTCGGGGATTCAAAGTTCCGCGAAGTCTTTTCAAAAATTCTTCTATCACTTTATCCTTGTCTGCATTCGTTTCATTAACCAGTTGCTAATGGGAAAAAGAATATCAAATTTTAAAAAATCCCATCGCTTCAAGAAACAACAGTCAGGTCAATGACAAAGGGAGGTAGGTCATTACCTCGTTAACCATCTGAATGCATGTAACGAAAAATAATTTTTTTTTCTTTTTTTTTTTCTTATAATTTCACCCTTTTTTCATAATATACTAATAACATTATTTTACTTACATTTCCAAATTTATGGTATACCAAAAATTCTTCGGCCGATTGGCTCACCTCTTCTTTGCCTCTCCAACTCAAAAACTGCGATTAGAAATAATATAATAATAATAAATGAAATAACTATATTTTTCTACGAATGCCGTAGGGAAAATCGAAATTTTACCTTGTTCTTAAAATTGTCAAGCACAGAAGCTGCACTTCCGGTGATATTAATCAAAATTAATCCCAGGACCCTCGAGGGATGCGCCAGAGCAAATCTCGCCAGTACATTCGCACCTGCCCCTTCGCCAAGTCCGACGACGTATTTCACGTGCAAAAAATCCAGTACGGTAACGAGATCCTCGCCAAGAGTTTGCAGCGACGGAAACTGAAATCTTAAAAATCACTTGAAACAATGAAAAAGTCTACAACAGTTAAATCCATAAATAATTATGTTTAAAAAACATATATTTTAACGTATACGCAGAATATTGACAATTTCAGAATTTATTGAAACTCCGCGTCAGCGTTACACGTGCAGCACGCAATCTCATTACCAATGCAAATCCAATTTGCCCGGTATTACCGGTAAGTGTTAACATTCCTTTGTAAGGTTCCATCGGGTTGGTAGGAGTGCGAAACAAAATTTTGCTTTTTTATCCCCAAGAAACAACATTGCATAAATATTGGCGAAGCCCGTTTCGAAAAGTGGATAATCGAACCGTGCAATAATTTCACTTGCAAGGAGAAAATTGCAGGGTCAATTTTCGGCGCACTTGCCACTTACGATTAGTAAAGTGCCTACGTGCTTGTACGCAGCTCCGAAGATTTGAGACGCAATTTACTAAAATTCCCGAATTTCATGTCTGCACTTACCCATCGTACAAATTAGGCGCGTTATCAGCGTGACCCGGGACGTCGATATGAATGAACACGGATCGTTCTTTAATCTCTGACATGCAGGGATGATTGACGAAATCGTGAAACGAAGTGTCTGTAAAAAAAAAAAAATTATTTTTCAAAAATATACCTCTGTTCCACTTTTCAAAGTGGCTTTAAAAAGAATATGGCTCCCTCGCCCAAAGAGTCTAAGCCAATTACAGAGACATGTAAATTGATAAAATTTGCATTTCCAAAAAAAAAAATAATTTCAACCCCTAGATTTATTCTCTTCGAAACCAGCCTTAAAATTTACATAAATTGATCGTGATCCCAAATCAACCCTTGTCCACGTCAAGTGTATCCACTTGGGACACAGTAAAATCCATGCGTACCTTATCCGCCCCTTAACTGATATAAAACACTTTTTAATTTTAAATCCCATAAAAGTGTGCACTTACGATTGCATCCCAAATCATGAACAGTTAAAAAAACTGCGCGCTTTTGCTGTTGCGCGATGTCGCCCTGTGAAATGAAAAATCAAATTAAAATTAAAAATTAAAAATAACACCGTTTCTTAACCAAAAATAAATTCTTGCCTCCACGTATACATAGAGATCCCCACTTCTGTCGGTGTTGACGACGAATTTCTGAAAGAATAAAAAAAAAATAAATTATGAAAACCTTTCACATGCAGGGAATTGCGTGTCAGTCGGGTAGAGGACGAGCTAGCTCGTTAAGGTCGACCTGATGCGAATATCGAAGTGTCGACGAACTATCGATTTTAGCCAGTAAGGCCTCCGCCGGGGAGCCGCTACCCGAATTTTCCACACTTTTCACGAAGAAAAGTCCTGACGTTCGCAACCCACTTCGAGATTTCGTTATTTCATTTAACTAAATCATTGATATTCATTTGTATCACTTTTCCTTTTTTTTTATTATTTTCCATTTTCCTCTTTTCTGCTTGCAGCTTTTTTTTCCTCTAACCAACATCAACCCTTTCCCAATAAACTTTCAAGTTATTTCGCGTCTAAATTATTCCAGAATTTAAATAAGAGAAGGCTTCGATAATCGACGTTGACACCCGCCAAAAGCACCTTCTGTAAAGTCACTGTTTAAGCCAAGAAAGAAAAAAAAACCGCTACGTGAGCAATAAAAAAATAAAATACAACCATATTATTAAAGAGAATAAAGAAAACCATGCACTTACGTGCAAATCAGATTCAGTGCCCTCGCTCATGTTTCCAAAAAATAAAATGCGTCTCAGTTTTCTTTCAAAATTCGTAACAGTCCCGTGTACCGAGTAGACAAATCGTCACTGAACGACCCGAACGAAAGTACCAGGCGATACAAAAAAGTTCAGCAAGCACTTTCAGTTTCTTGTAGCGTCCACGTAAAGCACCAGCAACAGCAGCAACGAGCAACGTCCGGTTGGCACAACGAACGCAAACCGACTGACGGAATATCGCTGGGCAAGATTTACCATGCATCATCATCTTGGAGCACACAGCCTTGAGACATCCCCACTCGACTCATGCCCTTTAAGCCCGTACCTAGAATTCATCCCCGTTTCTCTTCAACCCCCGCCCGCAGATACAGTAGATCGTCAATATTAAAAACATACACAAGCAGCCCCAATAAATCCCTGAAACTACCCACGTGCTCGGTAAAACTTCATTTAGACAGATTTAGACGAAATCCTTTGAATTTCATGGGTTTGCTATACCAGCAACGAGTGCGAGAGAGAGGGACGTATAGGCGCTTACGCGCGTAAGAGAGAGACAGACATAGCGAAAACGTAAAAAGCAGACGGTACCCTTTGCCGAACGAACACGTTCAAAAAAAAAATAAGGAAAATCGAAAATAATGTACTTTTACACTCGGTATGAAATTTCGAAATATTCCTCAATCTTCGAATTAAACTCAGCTCTACCTTGGCACATCCGTACGATGGACAAACGCAAGAATAATCGATTGCCGATATCAATTGAGCTTTGTACGTTTCACGTAACGCACTTTTATAAGCGAAATTACAAATTGCACTTACTATCACCGATATCAGTAATAATACCGCAACTGTATTTACCGTTTATACAGTATTCGAATGAACTCTCCGAGGATCTCAAAACTCCAGTCCCTATCGCGAAAGAATGAAAGCCTCCGAAAGCTGCGACCCTTTTTGAACGAGATACTCCAGGGCGCCTGAATAGAACAAAGGACACTTTGTCATATTTCGTGTTTCACTTGAGAATACACAGCTGCGCTTTAAGCGCCCAAGATGTTTACCCCAGCCTACAGGAAAGCGCAGACTGTACAGTGTCGTTCAAAGCTCGTCTACGCTGCTGCGTAGTATTTCTATATATTGCGTGCAAGAGCATGGGACATCGGAGCCATTTAATTACGCACGCCTACGCGTACGCAGCGACTCCCTGTATCGGTGCTAACTCGCTCAACTAATTTATTTGCCGCACTAATGAAAACTGCTCCAGCAGTTTTGACATGGCAGCTAAGTACTAAGGCGACCACGTGGTGCCAGGCGTACACGACCATAAGAACTGCCATAGCCCTACTTTGTTGTGCAATATTTTATTTTGCTTTAAAAAATAATACATCGATCGTACGATACTCAGTGCAGTAAGAACGGATACATTTGACCTTTTTTTCTTTTAACCAAATTTGCCAACTGGTTCATGGAGGTCCTTCCGTTATGCTTTGACCTCTTTAACTGGCTGATCATCTGTCATTGACTGGGTCATGAGGCTGCTAATTGGATACATGAAATTACGAAGTTTGACCACGTGCACTTTGACATGGATGATATACTACTTATGTGACGTAATAAGTATTACTAATAAATATTTTTTATCCCAGAAATTTGTCAAAATTATTAACCCGTGTTTTGAACAGTGTTTTATTAAAATTTCTGACTTATCCGTTGGCCAACTACCAGTTGCTAGGAAAGCAACAACAGTTGTCAAAGTGCACGACTGTCTTTTTGTACGTGCCAAATTTATGAACACGTAACTCGTGACGCGTACGTGCTAACCGCACAGTTTGTTGTTTGCGCTTTCGGGTTATAACAGTCACTTACAGACCCGTTCAAATAGCATGCTATTACTGGAACGACCTGTACCTCAATGAAAGCCTGACTCAAAGGGGAAATTCCAAAATGCTTTGTTCACAATAAATTGTTCGGATACGAGTGTTCGATAGGGGCTGCTTTTTTTGTAGGAACTTTTTATTATTTTTCTCAGGAAGAATTCAGTGTGGAATTCGCATCCCCAGCGCACGTGTCTTTGAAACGGGAGCGTTTATCGACCTAAATTTCAAGATGAAGGCGTTCAACGAGATTTGAATTTCCCCGTGCATCTCTTGGACTCGTGGACCAGTTTTTTTTGGTTTTTTGACTTTGTCTTAATTTTTGTATTTGATTCTTTTTTGAATTCTTCCTGATCGTCTTTCCTGATTATCTTTTTATCTTTCTCTGTTTCACGCGTGAACCGGGATGCTGGGACTTTGAAGATGCTATGCAGAAATGCCAACGAATGCATTGCGAAATTCATTGGGCTAAAAATAGATTATTGAATTAAATTGTCTCTTGATTGGACTTAATGACGTTTGTCTGATGGACTCGTTGCGTAATGATGTTCGTACTAGAGAATCTATCATTGTTGTTGTTTGTTATGGAAAAAAATTTTTTCAAGTGAATATACGATTTTAGGCTGAATTCTGTATTATTGCATAATTCGAAGTAATATGCGTCTTTTCTTTAAATGGAGCTAGAATTTTTTATTCAAATTCTTGAAAAATACTTTGATTGTATATTTATCAAAAGAGACTATTTTACTGTGCGCTAATTCGAGTATCGGCTGAACGATCAGCTGAGACAGCTAGAATAATTTAATTCAGCCTGCAGCACCGAACCCACCTTACTTTAGCCGCTCCCGTAAAATTTTCTTTGACTCTTTGTAAAATCGATGCGACTTTACGGAATCTAACAGGTGGCTCAAATTTTAGGGATTCAATGTTTATACCGCACCTTTTTACGTAATCGAAATCAGCTGTGCGATTTAAGAAAAAAAAATCTAGAAATAGGTCAAAATTACAAAAAAACTATCTTAGCTGGGATCGAGGGTAAATGTGATTAAATGTAAAATTCAAAAATATAATAAAAATAAAAAATAATTCTTACCCTCTCGCTAGCCGGACACAACAAGCTTCCACGTTGTGCATGACTCTTGCGCTTTTGAGCTGCCATTTTATAATAATTTTTTGAAAATCACCGTTTATAATGACATTTAGCTTTTTTGACTGTGTTGAACTTTTCGAAAATAAAATTCGAAAATGATCCTCGGATTATTGAGGGCGAATAATGATTTTATGGTAGTTTACTTTGATTTGATCTTTCGCAGAAATAATCTTGATCGGCTGATGGAGTTTCATCACGAAGCCTGAAGTCAAACTGATGATCTTCTGGATGCGCCAGCATTTGCCAGCGTAAAATGACGTGTCGCTCGACGGCCTAAAATTAGTCAGAGACTTTGGGGACTTCGGTTGTGTATTTGTACACAGATTGGATGACTCGTAGCTTCTGCATGTAGGTTGAGTTTTGGATGCAGTCTGGGACCACTTGGCGCCCTCTTGTAAGACAGGAGCCAATGGGTTCATGAGAGAATGATACTTTTGAAGTTCACCGTAGAGCGACAGAGGGCGCTGACCATTTTTTTTAGACGATCGACAGTGCTGCGAGATTTTTTTGAAAATCGGCTGACAATCAAGTCATTCTGACAGACAATAATTTTCAAACTGATTTTGAGATTTTTAATATATATAATGGGAGAACAGGTATTTCGATGACAAGCGTATGATATTGCATAGTTATTTTTTGGGTGCTTTTTAGACAGAAGGAGAAGTGGAACGAAAAAAATTTTTTTTGCTTCAAGACGCTTTTCCGTGCTTGGTCAAGATTTTGGAAATTTATGATTCGAAGGAGAGGAAGCAAAGTCCGGATGAATTTTGTTTAATGATTTTTACGAAGACGGTCGAAAGGAATGTTGGGAAATGTCATTTTGACAATGTTCCCAAGTTAAAGGAAAACTTTGAGGTTAGATTTTGTATTATTTTTTTTGGATATTAAATATATTTTTTATTTTTAAAATTTGATTATCCTTTTTAAGATTCCTCCAGTGACTTTGCAGCAACCGATTCTCGATTTATTTTTCAATATTATTAGACTCGAAGGGTTTTTGAAAATTGTTGTCAACGAATTTTACGAACTTAAAAACAGTTATAGGATTAATGATTTTTGGCTGATTACTGGTAAATGGTGTAAAAATTATTGCAATAAATCATTGACTAATTTAATATAATAGTTAGAATCAATATTTTTTTGTTTTAGCACTTCTGTACGTTCTCGTCTACAGATCGTCCAATGTGGAAGTCAATGATGCTGTTGAATTTATTAATATCATTGATCCATCTAAAATGATCAATTTACTCTCGTATCTTACTAACCCTGAAACACAAAATCTTATTTTCGTCGCCGGCTGTACCATTTTCGATATCGAATTTGTTCGCGAAAAACTTTTCGAACCATTTCGAAAATCTAAAAAATTTCTACAAGTAAGTGATACGTTGCCTTGGCCATGTAGGATATTTGACAAAAATTATAAAAATAATAAAATCAGGATTTAAAATGTGCACTGAGAAAAAAACGGCAGGATGCAAAAGCAAAAAAGGAATTAACCGTCCCGATGGAAATGAATGTATTGAATCGTCCAAAAGCAATGCCACGAGTGCCATGCTGTACGCCAGAGGTAAAATTTAGAAAAAATTATTTTGGCAAAATTGTAAAAAAAAATGTATTCTCCAAAAATTCTCGAGAATCCCACGAAAAGAGACGCAGCTCGGCCAGTACCAAAATCCACGTACACGTCAACGACAATAGAAGAAAAATTAACGAAATTGCGAAAGGAAAACAAAATTCGTGCCACAAGTTTATTACAAAATGCGGAATTAAATGCGCCAAATTGTTTACGTCGTGAGAAAATCGATATTTCCAAAATAGCAGAGAAAATCGAATCCGAGCGACGGAAATCGATGCCCCAAAAACCAGTATCAAGAACCTCACCGAATTTCAAAGTACAAAAGAAATTTTCAAATTTCACCATTTTTAAGAAACCGATAAAAACTTTACAATTAAATAATTAATATCCATCTGAATGAGCAGCCAGTGGAAATTAGACAAAATGCAACAACGATATTGCGCGAGGGTGCTCGAATAGCACAAACGGAAATGAAGGAAGTTCAAAGGTCAGATAAAAATTATTTTCAAACAATTTAAGATTCAATAAATATTTGCGACGCAGGATAAAAGATCTCGTGCAAGGAGCTTTCGATCCAGCGGAAGTTTCAAGAATCGAAAGTGAAATGCGCGCTCAGGCGGAAGATGAAAGAATGCGAAAAATCATAGAAAATCGTTTATCGGGTCTTTTGAGCCACGAAGAGGCGCTGATAGCGAAGCAAAATCTTCTGAATGAAATAAAGACACAAGCATTTCGTGTGCGCCGCGAGGTAAAAAAATTGTACAGGTAGTGGGAAAATGTTGTCAGAGCAATAAAAAAATAATCATTAAATGATATTCGTTTCCATAAAAGAGAGAATCGCTCAATGCGAAATTGGAAATTTGGCGCGTGAGGGAGTTCAAGAAAATACGTGAAACTGTGGAAAAATCTCACGACATAGAACAAGCGTCGCGAGAAGCACAAATGTATATGATCGAAGAAAAAAGGCAGAAAGGTAGAAAATTTTTTTTTATTTTCAAAAAAAAAGCGTGACTAACCTCAAAAAATATGATAAAGCCGCGGAAGTTACGGAGGAGTCGAGAAAATTGCGAGTGGAGCTTTGCAAACGAAAGGAAGAAGATCTCAATAGGAAGATTCGATTGATCCAAGAGATCAAGGCTCTTCAGTCGTTGCAATCGATTAATCAATTGAACAAAATCAAGGATTTCGATCCGACGTGCACGAGCGGACTGGGTTTGCTTTGCGAAATGTCATTGGCGGAATTGAAGGAGAGACTCTTCATCACCAAAATGAAGATCCAGGAAGATCTGGAGGATCGTAAGAGATCTATAAGGGAGCAGCGACAGAAGCAAAAAGATTTAATAAGATTCACACAGAGAACGATCCAGGAATACAAAACCAAGTTTGAGAATTTAATTTTATTCGAAATTTTCATTACCACAATCCTCCGCGTCTGATCTCTTTTTTTTTCACATTTCTTTTTTTAGCAAAGACGTTAGCACACCCATGAGAAATGCAGCTTCTAGAAAAACAGTCAGGGACTTGCGATCGGCAAAGATCGAGGAATTGCGAAGTAAATTGGAAGAGAGAAGAAATTACCGACTGAGCAGACGTTTCATTCATAATCCTTTATCTTCGCAAAAATTTGTCATTGTTCCTCCGTGATTGGAGTTACGGGTTACCTTAAGAATTTTTTTTTTTCTTCGTACAATAGAAACATATTTTAATACAGCCATAATAACCCGATCCTTCAATTGTTCGACACCCCGTACATCTTTGCGATCCATTCCAAAATCAATTGCCACAGTTTAAACTAATGAAAGTGCATTGTTGACGTAGTTCACCGACTCTCCGCAGCTATGGCACTAGCGCACTTGTACAATATCTATGGTGGTCGGTAACCGACGATCTACTTTACCGACGGCGGATATATAAAAAATCTGAAAGTCAGCGTTGTATCAAACGACTGATACGAGTAAGAACAGCTAGTCAGGCTAGATTGCGAAATAATCAGCCTATTTAAAAAGGTGGAGTAGGGAGAACACAAGGTCTGTTACGAAAGTCATCACCAGCAATGATTTCCACGCCAATATTTTAGATGAGAAGTACGACTTGTGACATTCATAGATATCACGAAGTGCTAGTAATCGTGATACGTGAAGAAAATGACTTTCAATATCTGCTAACGTATAAAATACCTGACAATTCCAGAGCAGCCGTCAGTAGAGTGTTGTGCTATGAAGAGAATCATCATAGAGTAATTACTGAGTTCAGTCACCGACAAGTGTCACATTGTAAATCGTTTGAAAGTGCACTTTACTAAAACGTATAAGCAAGTGCTAATTATTTTCTCAAAATGGATAATCAAATTCCCTCCCTTTGCCCGAGACTAAACAAGCCTAGAAAGTTTCCCAAGAAACCAGTCACGATTTGTTACAATAAAGCAGCTGCAGTTCAAGTTGACAGAACTGCATACGACAAAGCGAGACACGATGCGCTTCTCGGTGACGTCATTGAGAAAATTACCGTGCCCAAAAAATCAGCGAAAACATGGAAAATGCTGAAAGGTGATCTCTGCAGAGTTACGGTGGTCGAAGGATCTCAGGTATAAAAATTTTGAAAAATGACTTTTCCTCGAAATTCGATAAAACACAATTTTTACATTTTCAGGTGGGTGACATGAATTTTTGGAATCTTCACAATCCCAAGGAAAGATTTTACTCCGGTAGTTTCTCTGATATATCGTTATTCGTCGTGATGATTTTTCATTTATTATTTTCTTTTAAATATAACCTTTTTTTCGATTCAGGCAAAACCAGACAACTTCATGCTTCTCATCTGACAACTTACGACAGACTTTGGAGCAATATGCCGTACGTAAGGCCAATGGCTACTGTCATTGCTGATTCCTTATCAAGATATGGAATCGACGAAGATGGGGCTAGTGTCCATGACGTGATAGGTACATACGGATACCTTATAAAAAATTGTCATACCCCATAATTTATACTTATCTATGAGAATAAGGCGGTTTTACCTAATAATTATTAATTTCAGGCACCAGGTGTGACAGTTACACCATCGAATTAATAACCGGTAAGAAATCCCATGACTCCTGTCACACTTACTTGACACGTGCTGCCCAAGATGCAGGACTGACCGAAGATGACGTCCACGACGTGTGGAACATATTTATGTGCACTGGATTTACTAAGGTAAAAAAATTTTACGTCAAAATACATTATCTACGTAATCAAAAAAAAATATGTCACCGTTAAATTGTTTTTTCGTCAACCACTTTAGGACACTCATCAATATTTTTGCAAGGCAAGTCCTGCCAGAAAGGGTGATTACATCGAATTTATTGCCGATATGGATTTAATCGTTGGTTTGAGTGCGTGTCCACATGGTAGGTATAAAAAAAAATTCAAAAATAAAAAAAATGCATATCACATAATTATGCGTATGAAATTTTGATTACCTTGATCTTTTTCTTACTCCAGGAGACGTTTCTGTTCCTGTGGGACTGGAAGTTCCAGATGAAATATGTCATCCGCTGGGGGTTGAGATTTTTCGCAAAAAAAATTAATAAAATTTTGTCTTACACTCAAAATTGTCTACTTTTGCAGTCTTGGTGTAAAATATATTTTTGAAAAAAGATATAACTTCTGATACGTGTCAGTCGCTTTCTGCGACACACCTGTACATTTTTTTGTAAGTCCAATTAAATTTTCGGGCCAATATCAGAATTTGTAGATTCAGGTAAAAATGTAGTTAATAAAATTTATCGAGAGTGCCACGACGTCCACGTTGATTGACGTGAACTAATGGCGCCGTCAATGTGCGTTGATACTGTCAGTCGTTAAAAATGTTGGCGTAATGTATATGACAACAGAATGAGCAATACTGTAAACAATTCAAAATTCGTCAGCTTTTCAATATTACAATCGGTAAGGATAAAATTATGGAAAAAATATTTTGTTTAATTATTTCATTTTAAAAAATCGACGGCAGCGCCATCACTGTGGAATCGGATATACAAAACAATTAATTCTTTAGCGTTCGTTGGAAATGTAGTCTGTGTCATTACTGGCAGATCTGCTGATAAGGTACTGCAGACATATCGGGTGACAGTGTCGTTACTGATAACGTAAATGATTATCTTATCGATATTATCAAAAACTTAAAATAATGCCTGTAAAAGAGTATCCTGTTCCAGACTAAATTGATCGTTGAGAATTTTTATTGGAATTTTCGATAATACAAAAAAAACTCAAAAAGATGTATCTAAAGTCAAAAGCAGATACGTAAAATAAAAATTAGTCATTCCAAAAGTCACCGAATGATTCAATGCACAGAGAACCTCGTGGTACGAATTGTGGTTAACGCTAATTATTGTGATCCTTAAATTTCATGATAAAATTTATATTAATTAAAAACTACTAATTAAGACGCTGATTAATGCTATTGGATGAAAATATAAATTTAAAAAAAAAACAATTTAATTCATTGACATAAATGTTTTTTTTTAACTTCATCGTATACAAAATGGGCTCGGAAAGTTGAATTAAAAAAAAAAAAAAGAATTATTACCAGAGCATAATCCCCTATCCATCAAATCACCGAATAATCTCGTGCACGATTACTTCAGAAAAACAAAATCAAGAAAAAATGAACGGAAGAAAAAAAAGGGCTCTTTTGACGGAGGCTGATCTAGTCCGTGATTTTTTTTTTCAAAATTTATATAAACCTTTTGCAATTTTAATGGTTTGAAATTTTAACGTTATACAATTTGAAATTGAAAATTCACGATTAGATCATTTTTCATGAACTAATGTATTTTATATATAGTCCGTAGTACTAATAAATAAAAAAGTGGGAATCTGTGCAATCTACAAGAATCCCAGGTTGTAAAATCATATCCGATAAAAGTTATACGTTAAAGCTCGAAACGGGTAGTTGTTCCCTATTTGCTGTCACATGATTTACAATTTCTCGATATTGTATCGAGGCGCCTCGAATGATGTATGGATCGGCAAACAACGATAATCCAGCTTAAATGCCGAATCGAATTTTATTTGGAGTAGCCGCTGTTGACCGTTTGTACAGGTGTCTTGTAAGGGAATTTTTGAGAATAATTTTGTTGAAAAAAAAAAAAAAATTTTGCCATGAGAATTTTATTTTGTCAAAAATCCCTAGGGAATTGGAGTTAATAAATTATGATGACAATTGCAGTTGGTTTATACGTGTACTTGTCGAAGCTGTGAATTTCGAAATTGAAAATAGAAAGGTGGGAGGTGAAAATTTTGGAAAATTTTTTTTACACGTGTACATCAATAATGTAAATTATATGAGAAATGCAAATTGAATGACATACCGGGTGCTTAGTAAATAATGTGAACTTCTCGAGTACGGCCAGTATACACGGTGGGGAGTCTGTAACCACAAGAGTAGGGATTCTATCGTCCTTATCAGTTTATTGCGTCCAATGGCGAGCTTGAGGAAACAATCGCCTTGATAAGGGCGGCATATTCTCTAACTCTTGAATCCTTATGTCCCCAGTCAGCTTTGATACGGAGGACAGTTAGGAAGCTATTTTTGAGGAAAGTGCGTCTCCAAAAGGAAAAATTAAAAATCGAAAAAAAGTACGATTTTCGAAACGCTTGCAGTACCTGTATCGACAAAATAAAATTCTGAAAAATCCAACAGGATGATAGTGAGGAGATAATCGTAAAAAACAAAAAATCCTTGAGGAATAAAGAATCCTCAAGGATAGTTAGAAATTTTTAATAGAAAAAAAATTTCCCCCGAAAAAATCAAAAAAATATTTTTTCCCTATCAATTCCATCATCGAAATGACCACCGTTTGCAAGACAGCCAGATCCTTCAGGATCGACGATCTGCTCGACAAGGACAATAATCGTGAATCCTGCGAAAGGGAAAGGTCCATCTCGCCTAGGAGTCCATCCTTGATCAACAGTGCCAATACGCCACCCTCGACGCCAACGACGCCGACGACGCCGACGACGCCTAGTCAGATCCCTTTCCAAGGACATTGGCTGGCAAGACCTACCCCACTCTATGCGCCACACTTGGACGATCGAAGGCTCTACTCGCCCTACGACCTGCACCACATGAAAGGTAAGTGAAAATTGAAATTTCGAAAAAAAAAAAATCAAAAAAATTGCAAATTGAAAAAGAAAAAAAATATATATTTGCCAAGCAACGACTCGACGGTACTAGTCATTTTTTTGGTTCCTCCAAATTTCAAATTCACAATTATAAAATGTACAGCCCATGATAAATCTTTTTGAAAAGACTCTCTAGAATCATTGCGCAATAGCTACGCGAGAGGATGCATTTTATCTGAGTGACTTCCTTCCTGCACAATATTCAAAGCGGAATGGTCCTATCTGGAGGATACGAAACCGCATTTGTTACAAGGAGAAAAAAAAGTGGATAGCTAAAAAAAGATATGTTCTCTCTCTTTATCAGTCGGCGGGAATTCCTGAAAATTCTCCTTAAACCGTGACGTCAATCCACCATATCGGTCCTGCAGTCTGTATTTTCGTTTTTTTTCTTCTTACATTTCAAAATCAAAATAAAAATTACGTCTCGATTTTAGTGAAACTAACGAAAGACGTAGATCCTACAAATAATTTAATTAGTTGATCAATCATATCTCTCTGAAAGGGTAATTAAGATTACGGGGCGTTTAATACTTAGAATGATCGATTATCGTTAAGTATGCTGATTATTAATTACTTAATTACCGATCGATTGAACTCATGCGATACAGTCTACCACGTGTTCCGTAAACTCTCGTGATATAACTCACGTTTACCTGCTTTATTGATAAACAATATTGCGATATAGTCGTCATCGATGACGTATCGACGAATCAGCCATTTGTCTAATTAAATCGCAAATCCCACCCAAGTGCACTTTTTGGATTTTCGTACGATGTAGATTTATCAAGTAAATTAAGTACAGGTATATATTTTTTGAAAATATTTTTCCTCCTGAGAAATCTGAAGAAGATCATTTACAGATCATGTACAGATAAGTAGTAGGCATCGAAGAGAAAATTATCAATAAATATCGTAATCACCGATTACTTCATTATTGATGACTGTGACGTGACGCGATCGTAAATTTAACGATGAAAATATTTTTAGCCTGAATATTTACGATAAGAGTAATAAGAACCGCCAATAAATTAATTATCGAAAATAAAATTGATTTTTCAAAAATATTATCAACGAAATACCGAAATATTGAGATCGTTCGATCGCTTAGTCGATTGTCTATCAATAATCGGGATAGTAATTTTTTGTTAAACTGAAAAGAAAATTTTGCAAATTTTTTTCGTTTAAAAAATCTTTTAAGAAACACGTGACGTCGTAATTGGGTAATTTTCACAGAATTACCATATAAAGGCATGCAAAACGCGTATCGGTCCAACTTGACGATCGTCGCAAGAGTACAAAGTGTTTTTGAGTTTAAAAAAATGACCGGATGCCTTTTTTGAAATTGAAAAAATATAGATAAAAAATAAAATCATCATATCGAAAGTTGTTGAGTGGTCATGATTGATGATTGGTCCGCGGATTACGTTCGGATCCGATTAACCCCGCGGCAGGTATTTAGGAGCGGCAATTATCAGCCAATAACTCAGTGGCATGCCAATGATATTTCATTGAACCGATTGCCGGCACTCGAGCAGTGATGCAATAACTGGTTTTATAAACCGATTAATCAAAAATCTACGACGTCGTACGATAAAGTAAAGCTTTGGTGCTAAGCCGCTCTTTATCAGGACACCCTGGCTAATAGCGTCGAAATAATATGTCAATCCGTACGTAGCTTCTGGCCAATCAGAAAGCCCGGATTCTCGGCACTACGTAGAAACGGATACACTTTAACGTCGAACTTTTATCCACACCGAATTTCTCTATCTATTCGATGTATGCCAATCGCATGAATTAATGATCGAATATTACATTATAATGTATCCATACTGTGAATAGCCTAAAAAACATTATAATCTTGTATGATTAATTGTTGACAGTTTAATTTAAAGAAACACAGAACTCGATACGACATTAGTGCTGAGGTATAAGTCAATGATACAAAAATACACTAGTTTCCCAGGCCGAATTATTAAAAATCAGATTAACGAGTAGTCGCCAAATCAGCTTTTTGCAATATTTTCACGTGACCAATAATTTTCGAAATCTCCGGTCTGACAATGCGGCACGGTGAATCAAAAATTTAGCCTGGCCGAATGGTTTGGTTCGTTATCGATGACAGTCATTGAACTCCAATGAGTTATTTCCGGCTTCCGATAAGCTTTATGCAGTTTCAAATTACTGGATAAAAATTTTGAATTTAAAAATTCTCGTTTTATATATTTGGGTCTTAACCATGTTGGGATCAAAAGGGAGATTATAATGCTATTGATCATTAAGGCCGGGCATGCACTGATAAGTCGAACCACACCGGACTCTATACACTTTGGATTTTCGTTTTAGCTGTTTGCGTATCGGCTGGTCAGCTCAAAAGGATTATGACGACACTGAACAATATCGATCACTTTGCCAGTTTGTGTAGCAACATGAGAAAACGCGAGAATCGATATAGCACTGACAATAGTTACAACCTAGACGGCATTGGCGTATCTGTCATTTGAGACAGCAGAGATAACATTGCCGTTTCGTAAATAATTTCTAAATATATATTTAATTGATTTTTAACAGTACCGCCTAACAGATTCTGGCATCTGTATTCCCCGTATCATCTGCCACTTCAGCACGGATTTCTTGCGAGACTTCATGCTGCACATTACAGCAAAAGAAAAGGTGGCCAAGTCCGTTTCACACCGCAGCAGACAGCTGGACTGGAAAGAAGATTTGGCTCACATAAGTACCTTAGTCCTGAGGACAGGCGACATCTGGCGGTGCAGTTGAAACTAACTGATCGGCAGGTAAGGAAGCGCGAATAAGCTTTTAAATATTTTTAGATGGTACATTACTCTCGAGTACGTGAATTTTTTTATATTTTTCGGTTTTTGATGCTTTCAGGTGAAAACGTGGTTCCAAAATCGACGAGCAAAATGGCGACGTGCCAATCCTTCCACGTCGAACGTAAATGGCGAGGATCACAAGAGTAGGTGCCAGGCGGAAGGAGAGGATTGTTTGAACGGAGAACAAGAGCCTTACGAAACGGATTGCAGCAGTCCAATTTCCGTTACGGATTAATTTTCTAAATAATTATAGTCTTGGATATTTCGGCTGTTACCTTTGAAATAACTATGAAAGCTTTGCTTTGTGAAATCGTCAAAACGATTTTATGAATTTTTTAAAACTTTTTTTCTACCTTCTTCTTTTGAAATTCTGGCTTTCTGTACGAGAAACCACTTTCCGGGATCCATTTGTAAAGCGGTATAATTTTCATGATATAATCCCTTTTTCGAAGCACGGGTACCGGAAATGTTTCGTTTTTTCCTTCAAGTTCACAAAATTCTCGCCGTCTACTTAAATTAACAATTGTTCCGGACAGAAAGTTATTCGATTAATGATTTATTTGTCGGTACGATAATACATGTGACGTTGATAGCTACAAAATATAAAATTGGTATCATACCTAATTTAAGTAAGTCGAAGCTTCGTATGACGTAAAGTTGTTACATGTTTTATATTAAAATGTGAAAAATTATGTAAACTGCCTTTGTACTATGCCAATATTTATTGCATAACAATTATGTGTTACTCTCTCTTTATTCTGTACCTAAAATGCACGACCAATTAAAACGGATTTGCACCAGGGAGCTCCTTCGCTGTGGTCATTACTAAAAATCAATTTTTGTTTTTATACTCAAATTTTCATCACTCGAGAAACAAGCTGCCGGCAGTCGGTAAGTTCGTAACAAAATCCTGAGATGATAAAACAGTTTGTCCACAACGACGTATAAAGTACAAAATATCCGATGTAGATGTCAGGACGTATGATAAAAAAATATATTTCAAGAGAAATTTTTATTCAAACACTTCCGACCTTCATTTTCACAGCCTCAATAATGGATCGGCCCTTTCATCCCTTCTTCAATCATGAAGCAAGTACTTATCGTAACTCAGCAAGGTTTGAAAATGCCAGTAGAAATAATACTTCTTCCTGTCAGGATGGCAGCCAAGTCCCAACCTTTCTTTCATTCCCCTTTGTACGTGAACAGCTTAAGTTCCATTATGCGGTGAATAGAATTAGCCCCTGGCGCAGCCCGGTTAATTAACAAGGCGATGTTAAACTTTTTAACGGTACGCGAAGGCGATTAAAATTAGAATAATACGCGGCTCTACGTGTTCCGAATGAAAATTCAAATGAGAAAGTAATAAAGCCCTTGCTAGTAGTAGATAATTTTTTTTCATTCATATCCTATTGCCCGATTATACTTAACGTTTACCAAGTGACTGCCACGTGCGTTGCTAAAACTTATGATCAATTTAATCACGAGTAATCAATACCGATCGAACGACCAAACCTTGCGAACCTGATTCCCGTGGTTAGCGGAAGTACATAAGCGATGTTGTGGACGCAGCAAACCGAGTACATAAAGGTTCAGTAGCTGGGTGAACAATATCATCCCCTCGCTGATGAAAACGAAGCGATGCGACGGAAACCATGCGCAGAATTTAATAATCGACAAATTTCCACTACCCGTCTCTTACCGACCTAACCTCAACAACGGATTGTCAGGATTCACTCACCCTCCACCAAACGTTCGCTCTACCCTCGATACAAAGAAGCCCCTGTAAATATATAGGGGACGTACAGATATGCACTGTGTAAAACTCCAAAATAACCACCCCCTGGGTTCCAGCTTGAAGAGCCTGAAAGTGATCCTTTTGCTTGTTGTTCAAAATAAATAATTCATACGGTTACGGAAGTGTCAAGTAAAAAAAAAGAAATATGCCGAGTAGAGAAATGCTGTGAATTACTCTGACAAAAATTATTTAAATTATGTTGACCAGATATACCCGTGTAATCTGTGCCGCGCGGTTCTGATATGTAGAATATACTGTATACATAAAGGAAACTGTATGTAAAGGATACTGTATACATAAAGGAAACTCCTACTCGGGTGGCTACCAGTGATTTCACATAATGAAACTCAAATGTACCACAGCATTGAAATGAAATTCTCTGAATGGTTATTTTTCTGAAATCCCGATGTACCGCAAATGAAGTACTCTGTTGTATCGTGACATATCTCGACTGAGCAGTCGGTAGACGAATTTATTGTGCAAATAACTCATATAGAATTAAAGATACGGAAAAATCTGAGAATGATAATAGCACGGCAATGATTTTACTATAAATTCATACTGAGTAGTACATACCTTGAATTGGGAAGCTCTGATATGCCGTACAAGTAGAATGTAGGTGAAAGTTGTAATTCCAGTTCACGTCAACACACGGACACTTCTAGCTGGCATCACCTGAAATTTTATTAATTATTAAATGAGTATAAAACCATAATAAAGTATGAGAAGCAGTAGTAATATAAAAGAGTAGCGAAGAGGTTATAGGAAATTTTGAAAATAAAATTAAAATTATGGGCCAGTGCTAGGTCATACAACAGGCAGATATGTAGTGACTTACGTACTTGGCATTAATAATATGATTTCACTACTTTTTATTAGAGGAATTCACAGCACTCCTGTACTTGGCACAGATTTTTACACGTGTTTTTTTGGTGGATCGAATAATAACCAAAGTGACTGACAGATTAAAGAGAGTGAAATTTATTTCTTGTATTACTTTATCACGTCAAAGGTCTAAGCTCTCTTACTAATGGATAACACGAGAAGGAAAGATAATGGTCGACGAGAAAATGGCCGAGAATTTCTCAAGCCGGTGTGAATGTAAGGGCGAATGAGACAGACGATGTATAGATATAGCGTATACAGGAAAAGGATTTCGGCAGGAAGGGACGAAAGAGCCAGGGGCGGACAGAAGCTGAGAATTATGGTGTGCACAGGGTGTCAACGACAGGGGCACAGTAGCGGACTAAACAAGCCTCTAATTGCTGGATGTAGCCATCTGTAGCGACACGAAACACTCGAAGCCCGTGTTCGGAAATTCCTGAGAGAGATGTGCTTCTGCGGAAAGTGGATGCCGAGTATGCTTTAAGGATCCGATGTAACCTTATAAGGATATTTCTGCCCTTTGAAACGCACGCGAACAATGTTGACTCAATAGATTCGATATGCACGGGATATATGTCGAGTACTTACTTGGAATATTTTTGATGAACATTGGCCTTCAGAATCAAGCCGTAGAGACAGTTCGGACTGCAAGACTCCGAGGAATGGAATCAATTCACGATTATTGGCAAATTCCCATTGCTGTCAGACGCGACAATTCACCTTAAGTATGTCGTGCTAAACTTACTGGCATTCGAGACTCGACGCTGTCTAGCTAGTAACTACTAAGGTCGCGAGGGGCGCCACTCGCCAAGAAGTATTAGAGCTTTGGCCACGAGATGTCTTTTGTTTCAGGAACGTCGAATTTTACGAATTCTATCAAATACACAGTGTAAGTTCGATAAGATTTAATAGGACAAAAGCCAGCACCTGATGCCTGCTTGCGTTAAGGAGTGCAGCGATGCGGTGCTAGATTCCAGCATTATTTAACAATAAGTTCCAGACGGAACTTTATAGGTAGTATACTTATAAGTTAAAGGTAGTATAGTTATAGGTAGTAGAAAAAGTGTATTAATCCGTATGCGTGCGAGAGAGACACACTTAGAGCCCTGCTGTACCAATGAAACGTACGCTTTAGGAGCATTACAGGGAGCGTCAACGATATCCTGAAATGCGAAGAATTGCCGTGCACCGATCAGCCTGTATCGTCACTCGAGAGCATCGTTAACGAACCCTGTACGAGTTGTTATTGACAAACCTGTCGTAGGGGGGCATCACTTTTGCCAGGGAGTACTCGAGAGGGGGGGAGGGGGTACTCAGCGGTATACAAAGAATGTGTTATTGTTTCAGAGGTCAGTCTTTCGAGAGCCGACCTCTTGTAAGCCGCGTTTTGCCGGTCTTCCTTCCCCCTTCCCCTCTCTCCGCAAATACATCGCAGTTGTGATACATTCATCGATTCTTTGTCTCTTTCGTTCATCTACATTCTAAGGTAATACTTGATTATCTAATTCTATCTCTATCTCTCTCTCTCTCTCTTTCTTTGTGTTAAACATTTTCCCAATTTCTTCCGCTGGGCTATACCTTCTTCGTGATATCACTTTGGTATCGCAGTAAACTCCGCAGCAAATATGCTTCACATATGCTCATGTTGTTCAAAGTCTGTACTCATGTTTGTCAATGCTTTGTGTCCGCGACCAAAGTCTGTCGAAGGTCGGAAGCCGCTTCGCGGCCCTTTAAGCTCTTGCGTCACAGCAGTCCGCTGTTACTTCGGTATCTGTTAGCCGGGCCTCCGTTGTCCGTGGGGGTTGGGCCCGATAGCGTGTATTTCGCACCCTAGCCTGCTTAATCCGGTCCATCGCGCTTGTCCCCGGTCAAGTGTCATGTCTGTAACAACCATTCCCTATCAGTATCATCAAAATCATCTCTTTTAATCTCTTCAGGCCTTCAGCCCATTTCATGCCATCTCTTTCTATACTCTTAATCCTTTACCTTCATTTACGAAAAAAAAAGTGTGACGTAGTGAATTGATACGTTTGAATAAGTGCGTCGCGAAGACATTATCTAAAGTTCGCGGAAATTCGCGTATTGGTCTATTCGTAACAAGTGAAGAATTAGTGCGCAACCGGAAATACAGGAAGTGCAAAATAGTGGCCAAGGCTGGAATCGTCAAGTCGTCACCAGGATGGACCTCGAGTGTCGAAAGATGTACTGGACCAATGAACAATACAAATGGACAAGAAAAGGGCAGACGAGGATCCTGGGGTAATAAGTGATCTTTTTCTTTTTTCCTTTTTTTTTCTACTCACCATAAACATTTATGTAAGCGGCTATGCTGAAAGCCATAAATTTGCTATACTCAGCGGATACCGGAAGTATAGCATAGATCTAACTTATATTTGTGCGAGATTTTGGTGATGCATTCCGAAAGTGTTCCCATGCTGCGCGGTAGTGTCTGACTATATTTCCAGCTATTCTTGTTTCCGAGTGATCAACCGCAGATTTTGCTGTGTACTAAATAATTTTTCCTCGTCCACGCAAGCATAGCCTTCAGTATATCTCTACTGCGTTCCATCGTTTGTACCTTCACAGCTTTTTCATAAATTGAAGATAAGTGGGTAGCAGGTACAGTGTCTAGACATTGAGTACTAGAGAGAACTATCCCGGAACTGTTTGAAACACAATCTAAAAACAATCCTGAAAACCTGCTCCTCATGCATACAGTATGCTTGGTAGCAGAACTATTGTTAAAAACCTATCAGAAACTACAGAACTCCTTGACACCTTTTGAAAGAGCCTATTGTCGAAACATTTTTGTAGGCTTTTTAAATAGTTCTCAAGGAGTTCTATAGATAGACAGCAAGATATATGTATCCACTAGATGTCCCAGACTGTGAATCTCGTTTATTTCGATTTGGCAAAAGAGATCGTCGAGATTGCAGCAGCGCTAGTTTCATCGAGTGGCGCTAGAGGGAAAGGTAAAAGGGTCGCGTTTGTCGATGCGAAGGGATCGAAGGGCTCAAGATGAGATTAGGGGTTCGCTTTAAAGTGAAATCCACGGAATATCGAAAAATCTACGGTGGCTGCGGCTAAGGTCCAGCCGCAATGAGAATTGATGACCGGAGCCACTGAGAATTCTTTCTTTCTTTTCCCCCTTCTTTTTCTCTCCCTTCTTTCTTCCTTTGTAACAAAGAGACTGAGTGACTTTCTCCATTCTCTTGTTATCCATCATATCCACCATTCTTTCGCTTCCTTGCCCCCCTCTCCCACCCACGCCTCACTCTCACTCTTCCTCGTCCTCTCATCTCTGTGCTGACTCTCCAGATTCTCGGTACTCGTCGGAGGAATAATTTTGTCACCAGCACCAAGGAAAGTCCTACCGACCGGAAAGTCGAGCCTGCTAATTGCCTGTATTAATCATTGTCGGGCCAGTGTGCGCCTGACGGGCTACACCATCGCGCCCGTTTGTAGATTACCACTGACTAGACTGACTACTATTTAGGGACCACCTAGAGCAGGTCCTATAGGTATAAAGATCAATGAGATAACGAAGACGAGTGTGACTTTGTTACAAAGCTATATAGGACATGGTAAAATAAAATAAAACAATTATATCGATTTAATTAGATGAGCAATATACCTGGAGGGCAGATTAAAAATATTTCTGTCACTGCGAGTGACTTATGATTCTGTCATCTTGAAGTGCGGCTAATAATAAACGCTAGTTGATTCCATGACCGATGAATGTCACTTTTAGTATTTTCTTGCTTCTTTCTTTTCAATCTTTTTCATTGTGGCCACCCTGTGTGTACCGAGCACCAGACACCGCCTAACGTATCAAGGCTCCCTCGTGTTGTCACCTGAGAACTTTAATGGATGCGTCGTATCCCTGGGAGTGTCATCGAATTTGCGAGTGTCGGTTGCGTCCGCACCCCGTAGAGACCTGGGTATAATGAGCGGGTATATCTGTGCGGAATGGCCGCATTATACAGTATGCTTGGTAGCATTTGCATCGAATTACTGCCGTCGAGTAAGACGGCCCGAAGGGTCCCTAGCCAAGTTTCCCTCTGGAATTATCGGCAAACTGCATTACCGACCGCAGTTATGCTGAAGTATGTTTTTTCTCCGTAGATTCAGTGAGAGCGCTGAGTGTCTGCCAACTAGAAAAATGACGCGACGCAACGATCTAAGCAGCGTATTGCACGTGCGCGAGTGTCAGTGTAATGTTTATTATCGATAAATAACAATTGTTAAAACTAACCCGCGTAATTGAGCACCGTCGTCGTCTGTGTCGCTTGATCGACGCGATACAACGAGCGGATAGGAGTGCCACTAATTGCTCGACGGTTAATGAAACGTTCGTTTGTCGCCGATCGATAATTCACGGCTTTACTTGAAAACTCGAGCGACCAAGTCCTGTACCTGTCCATAGGGATAAAAGTCAGTCACTGTGCTCGGATACAGCTTTACCACCGTTAATTGGCTACTCCAAGCGATTCCTCGACACCTTTACTCCCTTAATGTTCATTACTTCTCGCTTCGTTTGCATTGTTTTTTTTTCTTTAACTTCTTTCTTCCTTCTTCACGGATACATTTCCTTATGCTCCCTCGGATTGTGACTTCATTATTATTCCGATTTACAACAATTACCATAATTGATTCTGCCACTCGGTAAGTACTCGCCTTATCGATTCGCATTACGATTCCACTTTGGCTTCGAATCCCAAACCGATTACCATCGAATCCACTCTCTAACCAATCTGACAGTCAGTGCCTCCGTTGATAATCGATCAATTTCCTTGGAAACTGGTTGGCGTTACTTAACGTCAATTATCCCTATTCGCTTCGCTCCCGTCGCGTTACTATACCATTCAGTAAACGCATAGAGTCCTATTAAACCGACTGGCCAATAATTTAACTGCGGTAAAGTCCTACGCTCGATGCATTAATTAAGTGACATTAATTGCGTCATTAGTTTCGACCGTCGGGCCACTCGCCACGTATCACTTCCCTTCGTTTACTTATTTAACATTAATTGCCTCCCGTTCGCTTCGCTCCTCCTAAAGCGATTCCCTGCCTCCTTTACGCTCGTCAACATCGACCGAAGAACTCCATGGGAATTTCAACGGCGAAAACTCCGGATTTACGAAGGCCGCGTCAATTGGGTAAGTTACGTACGAAGTTAGCGCAATTCGAGAGCGAATTTAATTACTTTAATCGATTCAAGTCAATCAACTTGTATTAATAGTCTCGCAGTGAGCCGCTGCTGCCTAACCTAAGCCTCCGACTTACCGACAATCAAGGGACGCGTAAAACTCACCAATTAGTCCCTTCGTGATACTCCGCGTTACGTCACAGAATTATCTATACCTTCTACGCTAGATTATTATCATTAATTAGCTACTGCTACAATCATCAATACCGTACGTATCGGTACGTATACCAAGTACCTATTAACTATACCAAGCTTTATGGACTTTCTATACTATACCCTACTGTATTATACTATATCATACACTAGTCGAGACAGTTTCGTTAGTCTACGGTGTTTACCGACGGTTTGGTTTCTCCTATACTTTGCCCATCCATTTATAGTATATCGTATCTCTATCCAGCTTAGTTATTCTCCGCATATACTCGGTTCGGCTAACTTCAACTCTACGATCGCATAAAACTCTCCGACGGACTTTCGATATCGCAATTGACATCGACGGTCACGATCTCTTTACGGTCGTTTCATTGTTACTGGACTCGTTTTCAAGATCGGTACTGACGACGCCCGTGTCGCTGATCAGGATATTGGAATGCGCCTTAATGTTTTTTTATTATGATACCCAACGCGTGGTAGGTAACAAAGTAATGGGTCGTCGAGTCAAAAATAAAACGTCCGTTAAATTTTTAACGATCTTTCGCCTCGAATCCACCGATACGCCTGTCGATTGATAATTACGACTTCGTCGGTGGTCATTAACTACGAGCATCGATGTTGATAACGTTGGACAGGTTTGTGAATGACTCAAGGACACATAGTCTTTCATGAAAAAATTCGATCGTACGGATTAGTTGAAATCGATCGAGCGTCAATAACCGCTGTAGGTGTTGGGCGGTGTTTATTAAATAAATCAAAGGGTTAGGTTAGGTTACGCTTTGGGTTTGGCTGTCGGCCGAACGCGTTTTATTGGTACGCAGTAAATAAGGGTCGGAACGGTTTTTGGGCGACGACCCAGCGACGTAGGGGTTGAAGAATGGAGAACTATACTAATGCCAGCCAATTTACCCCTATTAGGCTTGTTTTACTGGCTACGGACACGCTTCGAAAGCGGCATCCGCCATTTAGGTTAAGACTTTCTCTTTAAAGCGTCGTTAACGAGGGTGGCCGTTATTGAGTTAACCGAGATCAAATAATTCCCATTGACGTTACCTGTGTGCAACGCGGATTTTACATTGTTTACAAATATTTTCGTTAAATTCGCGCAATAATTTTTTTTTTTTATTTATAAACAATGATCAAGACGATACGCAAACGCCTGCCCGAGACATTGTCGTGACGTTTATTGCGCGATTGAATAACCTTTTTTTTTTTTTATTTATTTTTTTTTTTTTTCGTCCTACAGAAATCGTTACGCGCTAATCGTCATTGGACTCGTTAAAATGAGCGAAGATCGGACGAAGCCTGCCGACCACCAATGCTAATGAGTGTTACGGACTGGATTGCTTACACAGAGCCAAGGAATCGAGCGTACAAGCGTCACAGTCAAAATGCGCAGTAATGGAAACGGGATTATTAAATAATCACTGGGAGATCCGTGCTCGGTCCACTAATTATCCCCTACCACGTTACGTGCCACCCCCCGCGCTCGGATTCCAATGTGTTTTCCCCTCAAGTCGTGGCTATCCCCGCTCTTGCCTTCGCGTATCCCTACCGTGCTTCTCCGCGAGACCACGCCCATTACCCCCCACGCGTACCAACCACCACCTACCGCACGTTAAGCAAATTGAGCACACACACGAGTGAGCTCTCTCGCTCATATCGAGCGCGCTCGCTATCCGTGGAACTTCGTGTTCCCTGGCGTTTATGGACATCCCTGTTATTACTGTTATGATTATCATTATACAGAGCTATCAACTCGACATGAACTCCCGTAGGTGCTGCTATTCCGCGGGTACAATCCCTCAAGAAAGTTCGAACGGGACCTTTTAAACTCTTTATTTTTTTTTTTTGTTTTTTTTTTTTTTAATTTTTTTTTTTTTTTTTTTTTTTTTAAATTTTTTTTTTTTTTTTTTTTTTTTTAAATTTTTTTTTTTTTTTTTTTTTTTTTAAATTTTTTTTTTTTTTTTTTTTTTTTTAAATTTTTTTTTTTTTTTTTTTTTTTTTAAATTTTTTTTTTTTTTTTTTTTTTTTTCAATGTTTTCTTTTCTTCTCTTTTGTTGCCATCCTGACGTGCTTTCGTAATGCAACGGTGCATGAAAATTGAACTGTATCGTGATCCTGAGATTATCGTACGGCTAGGGATGTTGGATATAGGATATTGTTGATCTAGGGACATTTTCTTTAAAATGTCACCGTGGACGATGACGAGGCGAGGAAATCATGACTAAGAGGGACAATAAGTATTCCCATCAAGAGGAGGACCTCCTCCTCCCTCGAGAGTGCCGAAGGGCACGTGAAGGCTGGGAGGTTAACGATCCGGGAAATTCCCCAGTGGGCTCGTCGCGACGGATGACGAACGATAAATGGTAATAAACGGCAAATACCGGCGTTCTCAGCAAATAGGTTTTGATAATAAATCGTTGGCGTGTAAGCGACTGTGGCGTTTCCCCGTGGGGTAGGGGGTGTCGCGTAGAAGGGGTTGAAAGGGCGGTATGAGCGTAGGGGAAGCGGGAGAGGGGAAAGGTAGGGGAAGTTGACGAGAACGGCGCGTGGGGGGGGGATGGGGAGGTGGGAAGCACGGACACGTTGGAGATAGAAGCAAGGTAGGGGAAGGTCGGGTGGTATCCCTGTCCGGGGCGTGGGGAGTTGTACTACCCCCCCCCCTCCCCAGGTTGACCCTCCCCATGCTGGTACCCGGAGGACGAGTGGGGGTAAAGCGCGCCGGCTGTTAATACGACTCTCCCCACTACTCGTCGCTTGGCTACTCCCACTCCCGCGTCCACCACCTCCCACCCAGGGCCCTAAATCTTGCGACAATCAGTCAGTAATCGGGCGTCAACGGGCGCGCGCGCTACATCCTTGTGTGCTGCGTATCGGCATCGCGACGACCGGCTCTCCCACCACCGCGCAGCCTCTGCCGCCGGGGTGCTGCCACGACACGTGCTTTCTATTTCGCCGCCACCTTAGTTCGCTCGCGTGCACGTGAACTAGGTACGCACGTGGTGTCTTACCCGCCACCGTGGTCCTCCGCCATAGGGGATGTTTTGTGCAGTGATGTCTAGGGAATATCCCTATATCGATTAATCGTCAGGGGGATAATCGACGGGTGACAGTGACGCTTGGGAAAGTACGCAAAGCGGGAAATTTGAAAATTTGACGTAAATGCGTTGAACGGTGACATTATAATTTTTGCTTATTTTTATTCTCTCTCCTTATTTTTTTATCTTCGCTTCGCGCTTCCTTCTTGCCTTTCGCTCGCTCTTTCCCTCGCCTTCGCCCGACCCTTCTCGCGCGATTGTTCCGACGGAGGGTCTCGTCCGCGTTAGTCCGCGTTACGTTTCGATGATCGGAACTCGAAAAGTGTTGTGCTCGGTGTGATGCCGCGGACGAGTGACTGATCGAGTGTCGAGGAATGCAGTGCCGTGAACATCGCGTGGCAATAATACGACCGAGGCGCGGCTAATTAACGCGTTTTAATTACACCCGGGCAATTAGCCAGGACGGAACGTTAGATGGGGTCGGCCCGGCGCTGACGCTTAAAGTGCACCACTCGTCCTCTCCTGCGGCGATGTTGGAATTCCGCGGCATCGCCGCAACAAGGTGCTGCAGTCCTTCGTAAATTCGAACTGCCAATCGATAACCTGAATGATCCTCGTCCTGGGACTAATTACGGGAGGCTGCTTCGATTTATCCCGGAGACTTTGGATACCTTGTCCACACGTGACCCAGTCGAATGATTTCGCTACGTGATCGGATTCAGTGTAAATAATCGACGAGACGTTTGAGACAACTGATCGTCTGAGCTACCTCGAAATCAGCCAATGAGGAAGGTCGGAATCTCATCGGGAAATAGTAAATTGGCCAGTGACGTTGATAATTGATGATGTGCAAGATGAAGCGGGTCCGTCGGAAATGAGGCACCAGGTACCGCAGCGGGTACCACCCTGGTACCAGTCGACCTAAAGAAATACACAAGAGACTAAGGACGAGCGGAACCCGATAAAAGGGCTGTTATTGAAAGTGAAGAACCTGGTGAACCGGTACCAGGAGATGACGGACACGGAGAGCATGCAGCAGCAGCAGCAGCAGCAGCCGAGCGAGAATGGTCCTGGAGAACGTCGGTTGGAATCCTCGATACCTGGGGACAACAACAACGAGACCAAGAGCGTCCCGACGCCAGAGCCAATTGATACCGGGATCCGTAACCTCGCCGCCCATTCACCGACCGTCAGGGTGAACTCCTGGCACGACCACGTATACGCTACCCCGCCTCGGGTACCGACCCCGCACAGGATCAGCGACATCCTCGGCTGGGGAAGATCCATCACCCCCGGTACCAATCAGCTGAACAACAACAGCATATCCACGAAGCTGGTAGCCCCGACCCCCAGGAGGCTCACCAGCCCCCTCATCAGGGCTCCACTGGCGCTCTACTCACCCTTACCGGCTCATTCGCCGTCCTTACAAGGGTGCGTCACCTCACCACCTTGTACACCTAGTCCAGCTCCTCCGCTGAGGTCACCCTCGTCGAGCCTCTCGTCCCCCAAGATTAACTCCGGCGACAACTTCAGGCACGACAACTTCCACGAGAGGCACCACTCCCCGGAGACCTCGATCACCACTGTCGAGGATGACGATGATCGACCCCTTAACCTCACCACGACCCGATCGAGGAGTCCACCCAGTTCACCGGGTTCGTCCATACTGAGTGGACACTCGGTATACGCGAGGACGACCCCGACCGCCTTCAGGGAACCGCAGATCGATCATCATCATCTCATTGGGGCTCATCATCACCAGGGACACAATGCCCATCACGTGCCGCATCAACCCTATCTACATAACGGGAGACACCCGGCCGACGTGAACTCACCACCCAGTGGAAAGTCCAGGGCAGCCAAGGGTGAGCGAACGCCATTTAACTCTGTATCGTTTTGCTGCTGGGCTACTCCGTGTCGTTGCTCCTTTTTCTTCCCTTACTCCGTCCCTGGAGTCGGGGTCCCGGGGGAGTGCCGGAGGGTGCCGGGTCTCCTGGACACGTGTGGACTCCCTCTGGAACCTGGGGGGGATCTCGAATTTCATTGCCGCCTCCGTGAACGGGCACTACCAGCGATAAATCATATCAACCCCCGGCGAACACGTGGAGGGAATACTCAAGGAGTCTAAGGGCTTTTTCTTTTTTTTTTCCCCCCTTAATTTCATAATTAGGAATTATTGTATTTTCACGTAAAAATTTCTTCACGGCTCGCTTAATCGCCGATATGATATTCGAGGATAATTTTCCTCGTGAACTTCCACCGGGATGAACATTCATTAAATTTCCATATTTGATGTTTCCAAAAACGAAAAGCCTCAAATTGGCTTGCGGCACGATTTCCCAAAAGTTTCGTTTTCTCGGTGAATACCGAAAACAGAAGAAAAAATTTCAGACTATTTTTTTCATAACTCTAAAAGCGATGAACACCTTCCCGGAAGTGTCTCCGTGAAGAGATAAAGTAAAAAGTAAATTTAAAAATCTTTATTGGGATGTATCTCAGGGCCGTGTCATAAGTCGTGCCCCTCGCCTCCCCATTGAAAATACTAAGGGTGAAGCCACGTGTGCGATTTAAGGGATGGGAAACGTGAGAACCTTTGCGGATAGCTAGGGTCGAGGCAGCTAACCAGCCCGGTAGGTGAGTGCTCGCGGAGTGAGAATTTGAGGGTAAAAAAGCATTGCAGGAGCGGCGCGCGAGGGTGGGTTCAGGAGGGCAACAAGGAGGGAATCGCAGGGAGGTCGGCTGAAGCCACAGGTTCATAAACTATGCGCTGGATGGGGTGCCCGTTGGCAAAAGGGGTTGGCTTCACTCGATGGAAAGGTGGGTTCGGGGTGAAAACTGCCTCTTAACACCCCGACTCTAACCCACCCCTATATCTTCTCTGCTCGTTTGCAGTTTCCCTCCTACCCTCTTCTTTCAACCTACCAGCAACATTCCTCTTCCCGCTCTGCTCTGCTACACGACCACCCTCGCTTTTACTCGTGCCCGTTTCCCCCCCCCCTGGAGGGAAACTGGTGCAACTCTGCCCGATCCACCCCCTCTCCATACGTATCCGCTACCCTACAACCCCACAGCAAATTGCGGTTTTATTTATTCAAGCCGAATATCCAGCGCGCCTTGCTGCTACCTCATGGAAGGAATTCTTTCAAATGCAATGTATTTGGATTACTGCCTCGTGTAATTACGTTGTCGCCATTTCCTCTTTTTACTTTTCCATTTGACTCCACCCCCCCCCCTCTCCCCCTCGAATAAACCTAGAAAGAGAAAAAAAAACTGTGAGACATAAAATACGAGTTGCATGACATTCCGAGTAACCCGAGAGTTCGGCTAGGTTTATATGTAGCAGTCCGAGACTCGGGGTTAGAGCACATTCCAAATTCGCCTTTCGTAAGGCCACCTGGCGTGCGACAGAAACGGGTCGGGCCCCTCTCTGATAAATTATTAATTTATGTTAAGACGCAAGTGGAAACCCCATCGGTCGCGGGCAGCTTCTTCTCGCATTACCTGCGCCGTTTATTCGTCTCGCGAGGTCCGAACCAGTCGCAGGTGTCGCCGGGTTGAGTTTTGAGCGCGACCCCACGAGAGTCACGCGAACTAATCGCATGACACGATATACCAGGGAGATAGGTTTATCGACGGTAGGAATCGTCGGTCGGCTCGAATGAAAATTCGTGCATTCAAAATCTCCCGCCATTCGATGCGCGATCCTTGCGCGCAACGTCGTTCGTCGCTGCGGACGTTCTGGAGAAACAGTAAAATGATTGGTAAAGATATCCGAGGGAGCATAAATACCTTTTCGTAAAGTATCCTCTCATCCCCGTGGCTCGCTTTAAAAAATTCGTCTCAACTCGACTGCGCACCAAAAAGGAGAAAATTTCACTCGAAACGAACCGCACGGGGGGGCGCCATTGTATTCCTCGAATGGCGTAGGCGTTGCCGAACAATGCGTAATTCCATTCAATCCCACTTTTGAGAAGTTTCATCAGCGCCACCGTCACTTACATATTTATGAGAGGCTGCAGCGGAATTACTGGTTTCCAGGATAGGTGGCCCCACGAGTAGGAGGAGGGATGGTTTAACGCGATAGGAATACACGCGCGACACGAGACAACCACTGCTTGCGCGGAACACCGAAATTCACGTGATAGCACCGGATATTGTATTCACCCTCGGCAAAAATTCAATCGTTCGGGAATGTAAATTTTTCAATGAAAAAAACACACGGACCACTTCATCCCTCTTCTCGCGCAGGATATTTTGGTAGCTCGGTCAAAGGGTTCACTGTACTGGCAGATCAATCCCGTATCACTAAAGTGTACCGTGAAGTAGAGTATCCTGGTCAGCTTGTTAGTCGCGATACCAGTAGTGGTGCTATCAGTGACGCTGCCCTGGGCACATTGAAAGGCAGACCCATTTCAAGGGTCTGGATCTCAAGGGAGATAGGGCGTGAAAGGAATTAGCGTAAACAGACACCAACGAGCGCGCTTGGCTCCGGCATCCGAAACCTGGCTAATGTACTGTTCCTGTTGCACGAAACCCACGTTAAAATTCACCAGCACTGCCACCCTGCCATTTCCACCGTTCCGCAATCCCGTAGCGTGCTGTACACGAACTTCCTATTCCTTGTGCATCGGGAATCCACCATCCTCTGTCCTACTTCATTCCATTCTGCCATGCTGCTGGAGTGCCCGCCCCTCTCTGTCCCTCTCGTGCACGCGTGTTTCGTCTCGCTCTCGCCACCAGGCTACATCGATCAGATCACGCCGTGTTTAACGTGCAGCACCAATTTGCGTACGGATTTTCCATGCTTACGACTGCGTGCTTGACCCACTGATGCCAACTTTAGTAGAATCGAAAGAAAAAGAGCAAAGAAGCGTTATTTCAGTTCAATTCAGTTCAATTCAGACAGACCGTTTGCGTTGGTAACTTTCCGCTGTCGAAATTGAAGCAACGTAAAGTTTGAACGGAGTAGTACCAACGTCTGCCGACTGTTGGCGCTGCAGTAGAGGCAGCACTTCTCGCCTCGTCAGACCGTTGCGACGCCGTGTTCTTCTTGCTTTATAATATTTCTTCTCTCGGCTCTCGTTCAATTGGCAACAGTTTCGATTATTACCGGGAAAATTGCCTCTCGATTAAACAAAGCTCCGTGCACACACCCACGCGTCGTAGCCAAACGAAGTGTACGTGTCGCTGTAATAACGCACGGGCCCGGTAATGCGTTAAAGTGGGAGCGACATTAGCCTCTAATAACTGGCAATGCCGGCGTTCTTTATCGGTCGTTAACAGATCGTTAAGTCGCGATAGGGAGATCGATTCGTTCGCGATAAATCGGCCTCGTTAACGAGGCACGTACAAGACTGTGATTGGTCGAACGATCGTACACCGCTCGATTGTTTCCGTTAGCATAACGTAACCTAATCAAAGTGAATTTCTACGGCGAGTGACATGCATCCATTAAACAAGCTGGAACGGACGACTAATTTGGTATGTACTATATTCTTTTATATCAGCTGAAATTGGTCTGTAGCCTTCGTGCCTGTCGCTGCGTACAATTAATAGTATATCCCGTATTTTCATTAGTAAAAACCATCGTCTTCGCTCTCTCACGTGGTACAATCTTGCCGATAATTTCCAGACTTACGTACGAAGCCCACTAGAGTTACACTTCATGGACTCTATACCCCATTCGACTTTACTCTTGACTTCCCACTTGTAAGGATCGCTTATGCATTTACATAATTGGCTAACTTCTTAGCGCTGGCTCGCAACCGTGAACGTGTCGCTACGTACTGCTTTAGTTAACACAGCCTCTGGAATTGCAGTTGGAATTGCCCGCCCAGGGGAAAACGTAGGAACGTTGCAGGTGTGCGTGTAACAGGCCGCCTTGGAAAGGGATGCAATAGCGCCGACGTAGCGAAACTTCTTAACGAGTTGTTCCTGGAACGCTGTATCGTCATACGAATAATTAAATAGAGTGCCAGGACTTGGGTCGGCCAAGTTGCGATTGCAATTGCGAATCCCAACCACGTATAACGTTGACGAAACAATGACGCAAAACTGTTGAGAGGAATCTTTTTTATTTTTTATTCCCTACGTCAGTTAGATTATCTTCGTCTCGGCGATTAACGTGCCCCGCAGTCTTATGTTCCCGTGTGCTCTCTCCCTATGAAATTCATACTCGCTTCGCTTTGTCTCGTCCTCGGGTAACAGTCGTCGAACATAACCTAACATCCTTTTCCAAGTGAATCGAACGTACACCGTTCACGGATGACTTTCGAATTCCTGATGCAATATAATACAATTAGTTGTGGTTTCTACGCTGCCACTTTCTCCACTCGTGTCAGGACCTTCGGGTAAACCCACGAGAATTTCGTTTCGCAAGGGTTAACCTCCCGAAAAATCTACTTGAACTCATATCCCACGTTCAAACGGCAGGATGTATTTTTGATTGTCAATCGATCGCGGGTCAACGCACGTTGCGCAGAGTAAAAGCCATTCTTGACGATCGACCACGCGTAAAAGTGAAATGTCGGCCACGTGATATTTCTTTCGTTTCAAAGGACGTCACGTGTCGTGTTTTTCCTTGTCGACCGGGATATCGCTTGCCGGATAAATAAAATGGACGGATAGAAGGGAGATGGAAAAAAAAGAGAGAAAAATAAATTCGACGCAATAGTGCGTCGCGGGCACGTGCGCATGCGCAAGGCACGCGTCGACCGAAAGTTCGTTATTTTTTTTTTCAAATTAGGATCAGGTGCCAGTCAGTCGGGCACGTTTTCAACGGGACTGGAAAGTCGCGCCTGACGTATCTTGCTATTTAAATATTTTTCGTCGTTGCACGTCCGATAGGTCGACCCATCGGGCTTATGCTAACGATCCTCGGTGACCGATGCGAACGGCCGGTCGCGATTTAATCAACATTGTTTTTCACGATTACCGATAATTCTGTAACGCCTCGCGCAATAATGGAGAAATAGTGAAATCGTTTATTCGATTGCCCCTCGCGATTTAATTTCACGTCAACTATTTTTCCATCTCCGCGTTATAAACCTGATTTACGCCGCCTAATGTACAATAATAGACTTTATTACATTGTCGCAAATGTTTACCCGTTCGAAATTATCGTGCTCGGCCAACTTTCCGAAAGTCGCGATTTTAATTGGCCCATCCTCCACGCAAAGACGCTCTCGCACGTGTATACGTGACGCGCACGTACGTCGCGACGACTCGTATCCTCGGTATCGCATCGTGTAACATTCCCGTCGTCGGCTCAGAAGTCGGAAGCGATGAATCAGTTTACTCGGCGACAAGTCGCCACATTAGAACCGTCCAAAAGCGCCAACGTACGAGCGCTGAGCGACATCAAAGTACCGGGGAATTTAATAAAAATCTGCGAATCCAAGATGGCGCTGAGCTTGCCCGTTAAAGCTGGGCCAAAGACCAAAAAACCTGGCCCGGCCCCCAACCCAAGCGCGATAACGTACTTCGCTCCTAACATTTAACGCGAAAGGCAGTTGGCAGGACTGCCGAGCCCGGAAAAACATTCGTAACTCGCTAATTTATCGAAATGGAAAATCTTTCGGTTTTTTTTTTTATTTTTTGTTTTTTTTTTTTTTTTTTGAAATTTCAATATTCCAGAAGGGTCGTTTCTCGACGGCGTCCATAAGATGAAAATCTGTCGGAGATTCGACCTGCACCCCCCCTCCTACCCACACGTGTACACCCAAGGCATGGCGGCCTTAACTGTCTGCTGCGGTATCGGTTTGAAACATTTTAGGCGAGAAGCATCCCCTATATAGTATATTGATCGGCTTCCGACGGTCTCGTCCACCACCACTTCAACCCTATCGAGTATCCCTCCGTTAACGTGCACAGGACTGGAGGTGATACACCAGCCAATTAACACCCCTAAACACGCCACCGCAGCTTCTGGGTAGCTTCGTCAGGGAAACTGGGTGGCAATGGGCTAA